>NW_026461245.1:0-70569 GCF_021730395.1 Mercenaria mercenaria | reverse complement strand
AGTCAGCTGCTTCTTTTAAAATCGCATATTTATGATTATTTTTTCCTCCCAAAGTTTCTTTCCAATTTTTTCCCTGATCTTTCTATGCTGCGAGATACATACGTTTAGAGTTAATGTCAACTTTGAGTGAACAATTTTCTTCACGGACATACCGACTACAGACTATTCCAAATATAATTACAAAGATACAGTAAGTAATTCCACTTTTGGTTCTAGGCTTCCCCTACTTTAGCCGGTTATATAAAGTCAGAACCTTGAACTAACTTCTAGGTAATACAGGAAAAAAGTCCTTAAAATCCAAGCCAAACATTGAAAAATTAGGTAATAATTTTACATTATTATTAAACAAAGTATTGTAAATTTATCTAAAAATAAAATCAATTAAACGAAATATTAGTATTATTTCTTTATTCACATGCATGTATTACATAATAAAGCAGTTCAAGAAGCATTGTATAATTGAATTGAATAATTGCCTAAACCGTTTATGGAATTAAAGCAAACTTTGTTGTTATCAAGTACCCCATCAATCTGCAACGTGAATACATTTTTGTTTTAAGAGTCCCCTATGCCGACGATTTTGTTTTAGAATGTAGATGTAAATGTGGTTAGAAATTATATGTTCTGAATTTTTACACCATAACACTTTTTGACAAAGGCGGTAAAATACTAAATGTAGCTTACCAAATCTAACAACATGTTTTTTCTGATATTCAAAACAAACATTATTTATCAGATTATTATATCAGTAGTATAACAATACAACAATCAGACATTACTTCAGGGTACTAGATGCAATATGTCAAGAATGTGCCATGATATTTTTGAGGATTTTTTTTATGTTTCATTTCTTTAAATGCTATAAATTCCACACCAAAAAGTTTAATTTGAAATAAGTTCAACTCCAAAATTTAAAATTACCTGCCTTATTAGAGTGTAGCTCCGTACCGTAAAACTATCATCCGGGTAATGTTAACCGATTAAAGACCCGCCACAACCGCTACAATCTAGTGACCTACATTTTCCTTCTACATGAATTTTGTGAAAATTATTCTGATAATAGTGGTATAATCCAGCTATATCACAAGACGACGATTGACAATTCAGGTCCTTCCCAATTTAATGTGGTTTTTTTTGCACAACTTCATCTGCAAAGTTATTCACTTAATCTCTTTTCAGTATAGTTTTAAAATCATAGAAACGTAACTATTTTATTTTCTAGAAACAAACTGTGGACTAAACTTAACTTCCGTTAACTTACGTCGATTACTGAGCATACTGCTATATTCATTCAATCAACTATTCAGACATTAAACATATTGTCTTGCCCTAGTGTACGTCACAGTCTCTGCAGATACTAGTAGTTCTCAATTTTTACATTCAAATCATATAATTGTATAATTAGGCGTATAAAATTGTTTGCTTCCGGTATCCCGACCTACCCTAAATTTTTGGCCCGACCCTAAATGTTTTTATGGCCTTTGAGAATTTTCTTTTACAACTTTTTGTCAAAAAGTTGCCAAACTGCACTTGTTATGCTTTAAACAGGGTCAGTGATGTTAGAAATCAATCAATTTCCTGATGCTCTAAAGGCATAACCCCTTTATTCGTATTCATTTTTTGACACAAAAATAATTTCCGAAAAGTCTCCATTAATAATAAAAAAAAATTCCAAAAAAAAAAAAGCCAGCCTATCTACCTTGATTTTTCGAGCATGTTACCGGAAACAAAGAATTTTTTTAGGCCTTACCATCATTGCAATACAAAATATTACAGTTACTTTATGACTCATCTTTAAGGTAATCGACCAATAATGGCAATCGTTAATTTTCGTGCGTTTACGTATTCTAGAATGGCATTTCGGCATTCTTCGGACGATAATTAAGTTTATACAAGAACCTTAGTTTACGTTCATATCGGAAAATGCCAAAATCGCTTACGGAGAATAAATAGTCAGATTGTAGCGCGTCTTTAAGGTAATGGACCGATAATGGCAATCGTAAATTTTCGTACGATTACGTATTCTAGAATGGCATTTCGGCATTCTTCGGACAATAATTTAGTCCATACGAGAACCTTAATTTCCGTTCATATCGGAAAATGCCGAAAGCGCTTACGGAGAATAAACGGAAATTTCCGATTTTGTCATTATGGGTTCCCTTCCTTGAAAACAAGAAAATTTAAAATACAATCTAGTGCTATATTTCAAGAGTCAACTTAAAAGCTCATCTTCTAATATATTTTTTCACACAGTTTATAATAAAAAAGTAAGAAAAAAGGGAGAAAATATGAAAGTTGAGGAAAATGACAGTACATGAACAGAGAATACGAAAGCATATACAGTGTTTTGGTATGGTGATTTTCTTTGGCTATCAGTAATAGATTATGTTTATATATTCAAAAGCAACTATTTCAGAGTTATTTGTTTAATAATATATAAATAATCTTAAAGCAGTTTGTCGGATATTTTGTCTTTGTCATTTTATATTAGAGTGTGAAAACAACAACAGCAAAAAATAAAAACATGTTTCAAAAAAAGCAATTCTAAATTTTGAACCAAATCAACATTTTGTATAGAACATATACATCTTACTTAAATAATATTTATTACCTTTTGTATTTTTACTGTTTACGCACTGCATAATAATGCCTTTATATCATTTAAATTGAAAATAGTTCAATCCATCTATAAAAGATCTTTAAAGATTAATGAAAATGAATACAATATCAAATTGCTCTTCTAAAATATAAATGCTGGAGTTTTTCTATATGCTTTTCTTGCCAAGTCGTTAAAGTCGTTAAGTTCGATGAGTTTGAACTACTTGCCAACTTTGTTCGAACAGAGCTCGTACAATCATTTGAAAACGCCATCAATATTATGTAATTATACTATTATGGTGTCCGCAACTGTACTTTGTACAGTCGTCTGCGATATGATCTGAACTGCCTCGATTTGACTTAAAACTAAACAAAACAAAAACAAAACTAAACACAAAAGCGTGAACTAGTTCTTTTAACAGTGCCAAGTAAAATGCATAAACGAAACAACTCAGTAAAAGTAACTGTAGAACACTATATAGAAACATGTTGTTACTTCAAACAAAAAAATATAATATGAAGGAGGTATTGATCTGGTTGTCGGATTGGTCGAACTTACATGGGGTGCTATTGCTTATAAATATATGACATCAATACAAAAGGATTTTTCTGGAACGCAACCACGATATTGATTCAGATTCAAGTTATCAAAATTAACCCTTACCTTTCTAAATTTCTATAACGAACTTGTCCATCTTTGATATTGGACAGTACCAATAACTGTTAAAACTGCTGCTTATCAAAACGATACTGACTGAATAGCGAACAACGCAGATCTTGATCAGACTGCACGGATGTGCAGGCTGATTATAATCTATACTGGTCGCAAGGGCATAACCAATCATGTCCAGGATGCTAAGGGTTAAACAAATAAACTGGTATAATATAAACACAGTGGAGCTCGTTAAACTGGTATTGACCAAACAACTATATAATCCAAATTAACAGGACAGTTTAAATAAAAGTAAAAACCACCAGAAGGAACCTTCACATATCATATGGTAAAAAAGGCACGATGTGATAAAAATCAACAGGAAAAATGTCCAACATGGATATCAAATTGTAACAAAGTCAGACAAGTTGATGTATAGACACGGCGATCCGCATTTGACAAAGTAATCTAACCATGTTATCTCATGCTCTGTTACCCTTGCCAGAACAGAGCGTTAATTCCAATAAATTCAATATTCCCCCACAGAGCGTGAATTTCAATAAATCCAATATCCCCCAATGAGCGTTAATTTCAATAAATCTAATATCCCCCACAGAGCGTTAATTCAAATAAATCCAATATCCCCAATGAGCGTTAATTCCAATAAATTCAATATCCCTCCCCCCACCACAGAGCGTTAATTCCAATAAATCCCATATCCCCAATGAGCGTTAATTTCAATAAATTCAATATTCCCCCCACAGAGCGTTAATTCCAATAAATACAATATCCCCCAATGAGCGTTAATTCAATAAATCCAATATCCCCCAATGAGCGTTAATTCAATAAATCCGATATCCCCCAATGAGCGTTAATTCCAATAAATCCAATATCCCCCAATGAGCGTTAATTTCAAAAAACCTAATATCCCCCACAGAGCGTTAATTCCAATAAATATAATATCCCCCAATGAGCGTTAATTCCAATAAATCCAATATTCCTACCCCTTACCTAAATATGTTTTATCCATTATAATACATGACACGTGACCTGCTCTGATACAGTTGCCAGATAAGTAATAGCAAAAAAGTATATTGATGACATCCGCTATATATATTAAAGCGTATTATTCGCACACTATAAGTTTTAATTGTTTACTATATAGCTACCTAGACCACGCTGTCAGCTTTTAAAACAAATCAGTTGGATAGTAGGAACTTCCCTAATACAGGTTGCGCCATATAGGGCATTGCAACGGTCTAAAGCTGAGAATCTTGGCCTTGTGTCCATATGTGAGACATTTCTTAAGTGGTATGAAAATACCTACAACATGTAATATTGCAGAAACAGTTCAGCACATTTTGAATCTTAATGATCCGCTCCTGAAGTTTTAATTTTCATTGCACGAGACCTACTGTAGAATTAAATTGGAAACTAAAAAAGATTGTTCTAGACACCGGAAGCAACAGCTTACGCAAAGTTTTACCCATTACCCGTCTGGTATTTTCCCAAACATTACCACGAAGAAAATGGCGCTACATTCAGTTAAATTACGTTGCTAATAAAATAAGACAGCGATTCCATTGTCAGATTGTTGCCTATGTCGTAAAAAATGGGCGTGCATACATTAGTTACTCAGTCTGGTGGAAATGCCCGATGACATCCATTTAACGCAGATGATTTTTTTAACAGGAGGAGAAGGGGCCCAGCCCTGTGATTTGGGGAAAACATAGCTCGGTATTTCGGCAAATGGGAATAAAAAACCTGATGTAAAGTCAATATTTGGGAAAAACTGTATGAATAAAAAGAAATTTTCTGAGGGGAAGGGACCTAATATTATCCCCTATTATAGAAGAAAAAAACCCTGATTAGTATATGATATTATGCTGAATACCATTTCAATACTATTTCTTTGTTGGTTAAAACGGTAAACATGAATTTCCCTCCACGTCATTAGTGTTATTTGGTTACAGGCCATGGCTGTTGGTTTTAAGTTTATGCTTCCCCGCTTTGGCGGAAGGTCCATTTACAATGCGCATTTTTGTAAGAGTACCTAATGGCGTTTTTTAACATCAAACTTTATGTGTAGTCTGTTCCTTTTTTGCTGGTTGCTGGGTCTCTCAAATTGCTTTGTTTAAACCTGCTGTTCAATTTTAGAATAACTGCAAACAACAACTATTCTCTTCGTGGTGTAAATGGCATTTTGATATGGTAAAAATCATGGTCGCAATGAACGTGACTTATTTTCGTTATGTGTTATGTGAAAACAATTTAACGCAAAAGATTCTTCATGGAACCATTTAACTTACACTGTTCACAGTGAATGATTTGTGAAAAGTGATGACCGCTGGTGGCCGTGGCTTGCTAGATCATATGAAGTAATATTTGTATGAGCGGAAAAACTTAGATGATCGATATTGATTATTGAACCATCATTACCCATTCATTTTCATAAAAATATTAAGATATAAAAAATATCTCGCGCGCTCAACAAATTATTTTGGGTGCACGGCATCTTATCTCAAGTGCATGACATATTTTTTCGATCGCACAACAATTTATTTTGAGAGCATGACATCTTATCTAGAGTGCTCGAAATTTTATCTTGTGCGCACGACACATTATGTCGATCTCTAGGGATAACTTAGTCTAAAAATGTGTGTCTTAAACATAACCCATATAAAAAGACATGCAATGCATTATTTACTTATAAAAACAGTTTCGTTGTTGTTCAGAGCCCATGTTCATCTACGTACGACGGGCGGCGCGACATTAATGTCACATGACCTAAACAGGACTCCGAAGAAATCAGTAGTGAAGACCTAAAAGTTCTGTGGCGAGTACCGCTTTGAGGTTCAAACCTGTAAATATCCAAGCAATAGCGTGTGTATAGTGTAGCACCATTAAAAAGCAAACATGAAGTTCAGAATAATATGTCTTTTCTAAGCCCTTTCTATAATCCACACAATGCAAACTCACGTTGTAACGACTGTTGAACTAACCTATTACTTTTTCTTCTTTAGTTGTGCGACATTTAGCGTTGGTGTTGCGGCAAATAACGGCGAACAGATTCTTGCGACATTAAGCGTTACATGTGGGACATATAGCGGCAGATGTTTTTGCGGCATTTAGCGGTGGCTGTGACATATCACGTCAACCTTGCGACATTTGACGGTGGTTGCGATATTTAACGATGGTGCGATATTTAACAGTGCCACAATTGTGACACATTGATATTTTCCAGAACATCGCACTTACTGAGGCTTTTTCATGGTTAAACAAAGGTGAGCTCAATTTGATGTTTTAAATTCTTTGCCTTTTGGTTTAATTAGTAGTTAAAGTAAGACCTTTTGCGCAAAATAACTATGAACATGGGTTATAACTGCAGATACCATAAATCAGAAATTTTCAGTTACTTCTCTCCCTTTGCACATTAAAAATAGAACAAGGATGTATAGCCTAATTTCCTCGAAAGTAAAAGATATTATTTTGTTGACAGGGTACTGTAAAATGTTTAAAAAATGTCTAATAATGTAAACTGGGACAGAAGGTTTCTCTGACATATATCGGTAAGTTTCCTTTTGTATAAAACTACTGGAATTAAATTAAGTTGTTTTAATATCTTAAAATGTTTTAATGAATTTGGCCGTATTTACAATTCGTGTTTAAGCATGTTGTCTTGGGCGATATATAAATAAAATCATAATCTATATTCTGATAAATTTGATAAAAAATCTTTGTGTGAATAATAAGGTATTTTTCTTGAGGTTCCGTGGAGCAAGGAAACGGTGAAAAGTGAAATTAAACAAGCTTGTATCTTTCATAACCTAGTGTGTGTTTTATATTAGATGGCCCGATTTCAAATTTATTCCATTTAAATACATATTCTCAAATGGTTTGTATGAGTTTTATTTGACAAATAAAGTAAACAAGAGGGCCAAGATGGCCCTAGGTCGCTCATCTGAGAAACGCACCATAAAAGTGTAAACATGTTTGACCTAGTGATTTCATGGAAATAAATATTCTTGCCAATTTTCATTAAGATTTGAACAAAAATGTGGTATCTTGAGTTTAAACACGTATTTTCTTTGATATGATCTAGTGACCTAGTTTTTGATCCCAGACGACCCATATTCAAATTTGATCTAGATATTATCAAGGCTATCATTCTGACCAAATTTTATGAAGATCAATTGAAAAATACAGTCTCTATCGCATACACAAGGTTTTTCTTTAATTTGATCTAGTAACCTACTTTTCTATCCCAGATGGCTCATATTCGAACATGACCTAGATCTTATCAAGGTAATCATTCCAACTAAATTTCATGAAGATCAATTGAAAAATACAGCTTCTATCGCATACACAAAGATTTTATTTGATTTGACCTAGTGATCCCAGATAATCTATATTCGAATTCAGCCTAGACTTCATCAATGCAATCATTCTGATCAAATTTTATGAAGATCAATTGAAAAATACAGTCTCTATCGCATATACCATGTTTTTCGTTAATTTGGCCTAGTGACCGAGTTTTTTTTACTCCAGATAGCCCATACTTAAACTTGACCTAGATCTTATCAAGGCAATTATTCCGACCAAATTTCAAGAAGATCAGTTGAAAAATACAGCTTCTATCGCATAACAAGTTTTTTATTTGAATTGATCTGTTGACCTAGTTTCTGATCCCAGATGACCCATATTCAAATTTAACCTAGATTTCATCAAGGCAATCATTCTGATAAAATTTCCTGAAGATCAATTGAAAAATACAGCCTCTATCGCATACACAATATTTTTCTTTGATTTGACCTAGTGACCTACTTTTTAATACCAGATTACTCAGATTCAAATTTAACCTAGATTTCATCAAGGCAATCATTCTGATAAAATTTCCTGAAGATCAATTGAAAAATACAGCCTCTATCGCATACACAATATTTTTCTTTGATTTGACCTAGTGACCTACTTTTTAATACCAGATGACTCATATTCAAATTCGACCTAAATTTCATTTAGGCAATCATTCTGACAAAATTTTATGAAAATCAATTGAAAAATACAGTCTCTATCGCATACACTAATTTTTTCTATAATTTGACCTAGTGACCTAGTTCTTGACCTCAGATAAACCAAATTCAAACATGTTCCAGATGTTCTCAAGGTTATCATTCTGACAAAATTATATGAATGTCAGTTGAAAAATGCAGCCTCTATCGCATACACAATGTTTGTAATTGATTTGATGTAGTGTCCTAGTTTCTGATCTCAGATGACCCATTTTCGAACTTGGCCAAGATTTTATCAAGGTAATCATTCTGTCCAAAGTTCAAAAAGATCAATTGAAAAATACAGCCTCTATCGCATACACACGTTTTTTCTTTGATTTGACCTAGTGACCTAGTTTCTTTACCTTAGATAACCCATTTTCAAACTTGGCCTAGATTTCATCAAGATTATCATTCTGACAAAATTTCATGAAGATCAGTTGAAAAATACAGCCTCTATCGCATACACAAGCTAAATGTTGACAGACAGACAGACAGACAGACGACGGACGCCGGACATCAAGCGATTACAAAAACTTACCTGAGCATTGCTCAGGTGAGCTAAAAACGGAACTGTAGAATATACGACATTGATAGTACACATGTATCTGCGGGTGTCTGCCGTTAGTGATATTGAGTCACATTTACAACATGTTTTCCATGCACGGATGCAGCTTGTGAGGGGAACCCCCACCCGAAGAAACCTAACAAAGGAAAGAAAATAAGAAGGAAAGTAAATGGTTTTCAATAAAGGCAACATTAGGACCGCATTCAAAGTGTATATGACTGCTGCTTCATACGAACCCGACGTAATTCATATTTATGTTAAATATTTCAAAGAAACAAAGACGTTTACCTTTAAGTATACTCAATTTTTTTATTTTCCCCAAAAACACGTGAACTCATAAAAATGTGAAAATAATGGGTTATTTATATAAAATTGCAGTGGAAAATGGGTTCTTAAATGCTCGTAAATGGCGGGGTTGGGGCGGCGTCATGAAACCTAGCTCGTCGGCTACTTATCTATTTCAGCCTGTTCAACAAAAATTTATTGACAACCCTGTACTTGTAAACGGCTAACATCCAATAAAAGCACACGTAGGGCACGCCACCACCCCCTCCCCCACCCACCTGAGAAAATTTGCTGGATCCGAGCATGTGTAACTATGATAAAAACTGATAAAGATATGAAGTTTAATATTTTATCACAATACACACAACCTGACTACTAAAAATGATACAAACAAATTTAATTTTACATTGCAGTAAAATGGCTGCGGGGAGATTCTCCACATCAATCAAAGACGGTTCGGATGCGGACTTTGAGTACACATGTACGCCGTGTGGGGAAGACCATATAAGGGAGGAAGCTGTCAAGTACTGTCCAGAATGTGAAGTGTATCTGTGTACAAAATGTACCAATCAGCATGGACGGAGAAAAGCTACTCCTTCACATAAGCTACTAGACAAAGATGTCACTAAACGAGGTTCTATGGTAACCATAGCTACAAAATGTCGTTACCATCCAAAGAGAGAAATTAAGATGTACTGTTGAACCCATGATATGGTTTATTGTGCAAAGTGCATAGCAAAGGAACATAGGTACAACTTCTATTTTGATAACTCGTGACATAATTGCATAACAAATATACTTTTATTTGAAATGAAATATTTACCATCGCATAACGCCTTGGTCAAATTTAGCTCGAGGGGGAGGGGGTCTGTGTTCTCCGCATTCCGTTGTTTAGGATATTTTGTTGGTTTTTTTCTTTAACACTAGATAAATTTGATTTATTTCCGAATCACTTTTACCGAACCTTTCTTTTCTTTGCCAACGTGCCGTTAAAAGTGCTTTAAAAGTTAAAGTGCTTGTTTTCTTTTATTTCTTAGGTCAGGTAATGACGTTAGTGAAATAGAAGACATGAACACATCTCTCGTTCACGAAAAAGAAGTACAACGTTTACAGATGCAGACGAGAAACATTCAAGATCGTCTTATGGCCATTGATAGGAAAACACAGAAAAACATCTATAGTCTTGAAGAGCAAAGGGATGGTGCACTCGCCAAAATCGAGGAAATTGTGAGGAGCTTGATAGAACATATCCGAAAATTAAAACATGAAGCAACGAGTGCTCTAAACAAGGACTATACTTTGGAGAAAGAAGAATTGAAGTATAACATCAACAAGACGGCAAATACGAAAAAGGAAATAGAGAATGCAAGTACCCAGTTGCAGACATTTACCAGTATGGAAGCAGGACAACAGTTTGTTCAGATGAAACTGATACAACAGACTGTAAATGATGCAGTAAAATTGGTTGAAGAACGTGAGGCGACAGGTAGTAAAGCTTTATGTTTTACAGAAAATACAGATTTGAAAACCTCCATTATGACAGCGACATCTTTAGGATGTGTAAATACAGTTATAGCAAATGAACGTCAAACTGTCCAAAAAATATATAATGTGAAATCAAAAAAGGAGGTAAATATCAAAATGCAAAACGACATTAGCACGTGTTATATATTTGATGTATGTCAGCTCCAGAACGGTACGATAATTCTGGCTGATTTCAGTAATATTAACATTAAGAGGCTTGATATGAATTACAACATCAAGGACCACTATGACCTAGGTAGCTATCTCAGTGGTATCTTTTGTACTGGTCAGAATGAAGTCGCTGTGAAAATGTACAACAACAAAGTTTAGTTTGTATCAGTCGGCAGTTCATTGTCTAAGCTGAGAGATATATCTGTAACAGGTGGAAACTATTGGGGAATGACTTCTGGTGCCGTCTGTCTTCGAAGAGATGGTACGGTACAAAGAGAACTTCGGGACAAAAGGCTTGCCGAAACAACAGGTGTATGTGTATCTAGTGATGGAACCGTATTTCTGTCTGGGTCCAGTTCACAAAATATTGTGATCTTCGATAAGAATGGGAAATGTCTCGGAGAGTTGGTAGCCAAAGACGCTGGTCTGAAAACTCTAACTGCGTTGCATTATGACGGCAAAAGAAATTGTTTAATCGTATCATGTGTTAGTTCTGACAAAGTAATTATTTTTGATATATCCGATTGAAAGACGCTGGTCTGAAAACTCCAACTGCGTTGCAATATGACGGCAAAAGAAATTGTTTAATCGCATCATGTGTTAATTCTGACAAAGTAATTATTTTTGATATATCCAATTGACTTTGTATTAATTTGTACTTTCAAAATTCCAAAGCAACTCAAGAGTTGTGCCTAAATACATCTAAATTAATTACCAATTTGAAACTAAAGTTCAGTCTTGCAACTTATCTGTAAAAAAAGTTTGATTTTAAGGTATAATCATTATATATAGGTATAAAAAGAAGTCAAAACTACAAAATTATACAAGGGGCCTCCGTGGCCGAGTGGTTAAGGTTGCCGAGTTCAATTCACTTACCCCCTCACCGATGTTGGTTCGATCCTCAGCCGGAATGTTGAACTCTTTATGTGAGGATGCCATCCAGCTGGCTTACGGAAGGTCTGTGGTTCTACCCAGGTGCCCGCTCGTGATGAAATAATGCAAGGAGGGGCACCTGGGGTCTTCCTCCACCATAAAAGCTGGAAAGTTGCCATATGATCTATATTGTGCCGGTGCGACGTTAAACCCATCAAAAGCAAAACCAAAATGACAAATCACTTTTATTTATCACCTCAAATATTGCCATTCGAATCCAATCTTATACGGTTTTCAGTTTTTCTGATCTACTGGACGCGGTAACGTTGTCACTTATGGAGCTTGTGCTGTGTCTTACAAAATGTATATAGCGTACGTGCGTGTAAAAAATTCAGTTATTTTTACAGTTGATACAAACTCATCGATAACCTTTTACTTCATTAATTGCCCGATGTTTCAGATATTTAGCGTCATTATCGATCTTTATTATTGTTAAAAGTAGGCGTTTCTTAAAATATTTTATTAAAGCTCTATAACGTAATGGTGTTCCGGTAGACCGATCGTATAGTCGTACTGGCGATCCCTTAAGAGGTAAGTATGGTGGCTGATTTGGTTATTCATTTGTTCTATAAAGTCAAGATTAGAACGTAGACCTAGGTCTGCAATTATAGTTCAACATTCGAACATTTCAAGCGTGATAACAAATAAAAAATGCAATAATTGACTACACAATTCATGAAGATTTTAAACATTACTTTCCGTAAAGTAATCAAACTTAAAAAATTGTCTGTATATATCAATACCTTGAATGATTTCGTTTTGAAATGAATCAATTAATATATGAAAATTACTAACATAATATTACTTACATAATATTACATGTTATGTACAATGTATTACTTCCCTTTATATTTATAACCTTTCCAAATAATCTGAACTTGTCGAATTTTCCAGTATTCACTTACGTATACTAGTCTATGATTTAGAAAAGTACTTGTTCACATTTCGCTCTGTCATTATTTAAGTAATGAACGTTTGTATGGATGTGCATTCGGGTAACTTTGAAAGTTCAATTTAGGGAACGCTTCTCACATGCAAGTCATGCTGAATGAGACATTGCCCGTATTCATCAACGGTTCAAGTTTGGAATTTAGAATTTTGCTATACAACGGCTGAAGTGATGAAACTGTGCATAAAGTGCATTCTGACTCAACAAAATTTCATTAGTATGAATTTGCTAACAACAAAACGCCGTTTCAATATTTTTCCAGTTATATTAACGACGGTGTCGAGCATAATGCCCAACTTTATAAGGCATACAGACACTTAATAGAAAAATGGCGCGAAAAAAAATGATAGTCGCATAATGGCGGATACAAATAGTTCTCAGTTTTTTTGCTCTGTAGAGCTATTTTCCTTACTTTCTTCGCAATTTTTTTGCTAAAATCACATGACAGATCTATGCTTGACATGTAGGTAGCATTTTCATAATGAAATAACAACATGACAAAAATTTTCATGGAAACTTAGATCATACACCACCAGTGTTATTTGGGGTCTCATTATTTAGCTGATTTTGCAGTTTGTGTGTTTGACTGAAATTATTTTTCTTGCATCAAACATGACCCCCACTTTTCTTTTGATTTTTATTTAGCATTGACAAAACTCTTCAAGAAAATGTAGGTTACATACATTTAAAATGGGTCCTGATCTGTGCTGCGGCCATTGGAAATAGGTCAATTTTATATAGAATAAAGAACAATAACTATTTAGTGTGTTATAACCTATACTGCTACCTCGCCGTAGACACGTGACATAATACTTCACCCAATCATATTATACTGACACCGGGCTGACCAGTCCTAGAACTGTCCTCTTACTGTCGAGCGACAAGCGAGGAAGCTACTAAATTGTAGAACCATCTTTCACGTCTTTTGCCACACGGCAAAGGAGCGAACCAAAACCTCCCGTACTCGAAGCGGGCCCACTACCACTGACCTACCTAGGCGGTCGTTAGATGCAACACAAAAGATGATAAATAACTTTGCGAGAAATACAGTTTTGCTATTATACTTTATCCTAAACACGGACAGACGCATAGGATGATAAGTATATCAAGTTAACTGGATGTCGCGCAGTCATGAAGGAATGCTGTCACATTGAGTCGATTTGAATCCACAACTGTTTTGAATGTTTAAACGATCAGTGGTATATTTTTACTGATATACGATGTATGAATGTATTGAGATGTAAAGTTTACAGATGTACACCTTTTATTGAGGAACAGCTCCACAGAGATGAAATCTTGTTCAACAATAATTGTTCTAGGATTTGGATCCGTAAAATCAATTGACAATATCCCGGTTGTTCAGAAAGCCACACCATATATTATAGCAACATAAATGCCAAAGAATGCCGAGGTAACGAGAATATCACAAGTGTATTATCGGCACGAAAACAGTATATCGGAACCTATAAAAGGTAAAAGGTAAAGGTCTTGTTTATTATAGTGTCACCCCTACTGAAAGGGCAAGCCAATTTGGCTTATGAGACACCTTTATTGTGCGTACCAATTACCTCCCAACTCCTACCACTATGCCAGGCGCCAGGCGGATAGAAGTCGGTAACCATTCATTTAACTAGCTCGCGGCTCACGAACCGGCCATTTCGGAACGAGTCCCATGACAAACATCCCCCGGACGAACGATCCCCATGGGGCTCGAACCTTCGACCTCCCGATCCCGAGGCGGACGCCTTAATCACTGGGCCACGGTGACCGGTTTTATCAGGAGCCAAAATTTTCAGCTCTGAAAGTCCCAGGTTCGATCAATTTTTTACTTCCGGAATACATTTTGAAGAAAACAAAACATTCCACAGTTCACACTTTCTTTTATTGGTTACCCTTTCTAAATTGTTCAAATTTTACAACTCAATGATAACAATTTCTCAATTACAAAACCCAAAAAATAAGCAACTAAAATTTCCTAATATAATATCTGGGGGGAGAGAGAGAGAGGGATTATTTCAGACAGGTCAGTGAAAGGAGATATCCTATATCTGATACAAAATTACTACTTTTACATTAAGAAATTTAAGGTAAATCCTGAAACAATTTCAACATGTGTAATAGAGTTCCGATTAAGCCGGTGCTAGGGCGCGTGAGAAGTGTTGCACCGAGTCTGCTATTATTATTCTTGGTTGCATTCTTTGCTTCCAAAGGATCTTTTCACAGATTATATTTACTACCAATACAGACATTAGTATCCACAACTCATTCATGCGAGATTGCTAGTTTGAGAGAAGAGCCTCTTCTATTCTTCTATCCGCATACTGATGATGCTGAAAGTGAATCGTGTGCCGTGATCGTATCCGGATCAAGAGCTCCGGAGTTTGAGCCCTACGAAGAGAGAGATAAAGAGACAGAGACGGAGAGTCCACAGTTGGTCTGAGTAATTGGTCCAGCGGATATACTTTATTCCTGATAGATATTCAGATAATAATAAAGCATTTCAGTTGGTCTGGCGCAGAGAAAAATCATTCTTGACAGAGTGTCTTCATATTACAAGTAAGCACAGCTACTGGTCCGATGCAACGAATTTGTTCCTTAGCGGGAACCTTTTAATCAAGTTTCTTTTCTCCACAACCGTGATTTTTGGACTTCTTCGTAGATTTTCATATAAAATTCCTATCGTAATATTGTTCCGCCGAGGTGGACCGAAATTAAAGTCTTGGCACCATTTTTGCTTTTATCTCGACGTGTGTAGTTTGTCCTTAATTGATATGCACAGGTGGCGAACAAACATACCGTCTTCTTTGTACAGAAATTACATTATCCGTACTGTTAAAGCTAAACGCCTATAGATTTATGCAAAATATTTCAAAATTTAGACAATGCTTCCATTTTTACGTGATTGCAATAAAAAGAAAATAAAGTGATTCTGTGCATTTTATGAACTTTTTATCTATAAGAAAACACTCTGTTAATCAGTAAAATGTGTAGAAAACTCTCAAAAAGCGTTAGTCATGCTATTGAAATTTGATGCAAAATAGTAGGAATTTAGTATTTTATATAATTCGCAGTATCTACCTAAACAATTCTTTTTAATATGAAATTAGGCGCTGCCTATCTGACGGGAAAACCTAGTGATAGTGATACGGATTCTTTCTTTTTTTCTGCATTAAATTGTGCTTTCTGATATTTTCTGTTTGGCTTTCAGTTTTGACAGTAAGCCTGATGGTTTTGCTATTGTTATAAAAATAAGAAGGGGAAATGTTTTAAAAAGTTTTGTTTAAATGAACATAGATCTAATCATTTCTTCAAATGTATCAAGACTAGACAGACAAATATGGAAAACAGTGTTCATGAGTTAAAGATAATAGCGATATTTGGGTGCACAGAATCTAGTCCCAAAATGCACCATTAGTTGTACTGATGATAAAATAGAGAAAAGTGGAAACTTCACATGTCGCTCAACACGACAAAAACGAAACTGTTGCATACACCCGGACAGATAACGGGGGATTTTTGACCTGTCACTTTTTTATTTCTGCAAATTGTTATCATTTATTGGTATCAAAATAATGCTTTTCCTGAGAACTTTACATAATTCAAATTTATATCTAGTAAGCAAATTTTAACTCACACGAAGTGAGCGCCGGAAAGGGGTATGTAGAATGGGGGCTGTACGAACATTGATAAATTCGAACACTTTGTCATTTACAAAATTTTCCTCATAGTATTATATATGGTGCAACAGTCATTCAAAAGTGACCCAATATCAGGCCTTTATGTGTTGTCAGTGAGCATGCGTAAAACACACTCTTCCTCAGTAGTTTTGGATAAATATTTTATTATATACAGATGCAAGTCATTTATTTATACATAATATTACCAATTTTGTTTCTGTTTACAACGATCATGCCTTTGCTATCAATTTGTTTCTCTAATACAAATTTCTGAATCCGGAAATGCACATATTCTTTTCAGTTCATTTGTTACAAACAAATAGTTTCTAAAAACGACAAAACAATCCAAAAAATAAAACACAACAATTTGCACATTATGCCTGCGTAACATCACATTCAATATCATCTTATTCTGATATTCTTTTGTAGTATAGATACCGGAACTTACATAATCCTGCTATCCTAAACACGGACTATTTTAATTCTTTTAAATGCCATTATTGTCAAATGACACTCTTTTAGGACAAATTGTGTTCCACTAATACAGCTACATGTATGGTAAAACTCGTGTATGTGAGAATGACAAACAACCATTTACTTGTGAAATTCTTATTTCAAATTCATTGACCAGAATTTTATATATAACACAAACACTCTTGGTCGAAATTCAATTTAATTTACCTAACTGCTAACAGTCTGGGACCTTTTTTTGAATATGATTAAGGTTAATTTCTTAGCTTGATAGTGATGGTAGTGAGCCTCTCAAGTTTATAGCCAACATTTTTTTCCAAGTGTAATTTTACTAAAACTCTAGTCAATGAATTGACTTTTAGAAAGTAGTTGCATGTATGTGAAAGATTGTGGAAGGGAGGGGAGATAATTGCAATATCGATATATGCTTTTCCATGCCTTCGAATATTTTGTTCAAAATTTACAGACAGAACATTGGTTAACTATACTTATTATTGATTTGTGTTACAGTAATTGAAAAAAGTGTGATAATTATAAAGAAAAAAAATTAAATTGGGCCTTAGCTAAAAAAAGAAAAAAAATCAAACACCTTACGAGATTCGAACTCGGACCTTGCGCATGGAAAAAATGTGCACTAACCACTGGACCAGCCTTGTGACATAAATGTGTGATAAAATTATGTATATAAATAAATTTTGTTAGGACAGCGTGTCTATATTCGTTTTACATTGACATTTTTGAAATTATTGGCTTTTCTACATTCAAAGAAATAAATAAACAATGGTTTTGTTATGCAAACAGTGCAGTAATGTAGCTTACATCATAATTCATTATTAGAAACAAAAAGCGGGCCGCTTGAATCATCCATAAACTCGTTTCATAAAAAAACCCGAATAACACCGATTTCTATTGATACCGCGAATTTTCAACTGGATAGAATAATTTGTTTTAATAATGCGGCGCCCGATCGTTCATAAGAAATTTTATTTTATCAAATGTCGTCCTGAAAATTATTTATTGCGCAAGCACGGAAGCAGGTCCGGTAGAATTATGGGAGAACAACAACAACAAAACCGGTGAAGGTATAGAACATATTCCCAAGTTGAACGGTATATAGGTTTCCTTTGTCATATATACACGTACACATTATCTATAGACGGAAAAACCTTCGGTTTTCCCGTATTAATTTCCGATATCTAATATCAATTGGTAGCTATGATAAAAAATGAGCTTTAAAGTTCATATAAGGGGCATGTTCCTTTAAGATGCAAACGAGAATAAAAACACACAAAGACCTATCAAACGATGCTACATCTTAAAGTAAATAGTTTGTTTGATGTTAAAGGCCAAGCTAGAAAGAAACTATAGAAAGAAAATCAAACAGTGGTAAAATTTATTTAAGCAATACAAATTTAGTATGACAAATGAATTTTGAAGCGAAGTAAGCCAAAATGGTTATAATATCAAAAGGTACGGCAAATGTTTTTATTTTCATTTATCGCGGTGCTTTAACTTTAAAACTTCTAAAATATGAACCATTAAGGACACTTACAGTACATGTAATATAAACAAAAGTAACTTTTGTTGAAAGTACCTCAAGAGGTCTTAGCATATTATTTAAACAAGATCATCACCTTGCGGGTGCAGACGCTCATCTGATTTTTTGTCTCTGTATAATATTTTCTAAGTCTAAAAGGGGCAATAATTCTTACAAAAAATGAGTTATGTTTCTTGCTGTACAGAGTCTATTTTTAACGGTGAACAAGTGTTGCAAGATAAATAGGAATAGCTTTGATAGTTTAGTAGAAAAGCCGAACTAAACATAAAACCAGGCAACGCCAACGCTGATGCCGATCAAGTCATGATAATAGCTCATTATTTCAAAAAAAAGAGAAAAGAAAAAAAAAAGAAAAAGAAAAAGAAAAATCAGCTAAAAATCTGGGTTTTCAAATTAATGATATTATTGTAGAACGAAATTACATTCGTTTAGATTTAACATTACTACATTGCATACCGTTAAACACCTGTAAATATACTTAACACTTACAATGCTGGACACGATTGCCTTAGCGACCAGTGTAGATCATGATCAGCCTGCACATCCGTCAGTATCATTTTGGTAAGCGCCTCTTTTAACAGTTAATGGTACTGTCCAAACTGAAAAAAAAACTGACAAGTTTATCAAAGAAATTAAGCAGGACAAAGGTTAAAATTCAACGTAACTGTCGATATATTCTTTCAGTTTTACATGTAAAACCCAAATTGTTAAAATGCAGCCCACTTTGATCATTCTATGAGATGAAAGATAGAAATGAACCGAAACTTTTCTTTCAAACCAAATGAACAGTTTTTATTCTTTTAAGTGCTTTTTCAATAATTGTGACGGTGGATTATGGAGGAATATCTCCGTTGAATGACACATTCTATTTGATCACTTTTCAATCAGCTAATCACTGTGTTTCGTTGCCTGTCTCAAATTTGTAGTGAAAGAAAACGCTGGAAACCATGCACTTCCTGTTTAAGAAACTATTCGGGGTTTGAGCTTGTTTTCATGATGAAATTCAATTGTAAGACTGTCTCGCCACGGCAAGTTGGCATAATATATATATATACATAAAAAACAATGAATGTTCAATAGCTATAAAATCTGAGATGAGTTGTCGGCAGCCATTTTGAATTTGGAAAATTGTCAGATGAGCTATGTTTAAGTCTTTAAACTAATAAAATGACACTGAATTTCACATAATATATGAAACTAATTCAATAAGATTTTCAACAAAAGATGAAATATGGGCAAAATGTTTCAGACTTTATTTAAATCTAAATTT
Source organism: Mercenaria mercenaria (assembly GCF_021730395.1). NCBI lineage: Eukaryota > Metazoa > Mollusca > Bivalvia > Venerida > Veneridae > Mercenaria > Mercenaria mercenaria. The sequence continues at coordinate 50,865 of NW_026461245.1, read as the reverse complement.
TTGGCAAATTTATATCGGCCATCTAGAGTTGTATCGGCCATTGTTAATATAGGCTTTCAAATTCTGTTGTTTTTTTTTCCTTCTTTTTTTTAATATATATAATATTTTATTATGAAAAACCCATTTTGCCCTACTTCCAACATAAACATTTATTTAGATAATCGTTTTCTTCGTCTTGGGAAATGGGTGGTCATCTTGGCGGCTATTTTGAATTTTAGGCGCCATGTTGATTTTTAAACCTCGGTCTCAATAAAATATTTAGAGTATGGTATCAAGCATAAACATGCAAAGTAATAATTTGGTAAGTAATGCTAATGCTAATTCTTAGCACTATTTAGGCATTATTTTCTGTATCCAGATTTGCGGACGGACAGACGGACGGACTAATTCATACTAAGGTTATAGGTCAGAGACCACCAATTCAAAAAAGTACAGGGAACTTACTGGGACTGAGGTAAGTGTATACCTGGGAATAAGGTAACGTCTGTGCGTTCTGATTTGTCAGTCATGTAAACAAACCCAGGAAGTGATTTCAAAATTGATAGTTTTTCACTGCATTTACAGTATTTTATTATACATTTTGACAAAATTTGCTACATTTTATGTGTATTGAAAAAAAGTTTTATCAAACGAATTTCTCCCGCCATGTCAATGATGTAAACAGGGGGTCATCTCATTCACACGAAAATTACTTAAATAAAGTATCACTATTCATATGTTTTTCGTCCGATATTTTGGTAGAACTAGGATAGTTCTTGAAAAACTTGTAATTAGATATACATGTTTCGATTTATGGAAGGCCGTACACGCCATAATGTTACAATGTAAGTCTATGGGAAAACAATTGGTGGTCTCTAACCTATTGTACTAAAAAAAAAAAAAAAACACAACACACTGACTTATCTGATTTATTCAACACCAAACAATAATCATTATAAATTTACATAAACACTCAAGCTGTAAATGAACAGAGCTCTCTGTAGACTAAATAAATGGAATCAAATATTTAACACATAAAGAAGGCAGGACAATCTGTATAAATTCAAATTCTGATTTCATAAGGCTTTATACAAGAAATTAGTACGTATATCTAACATATTACATGCAAGTGTTAGAAAATATCAAAAGAAAAAAAAGAATGCTCAGATTTTCATCATTCAGCGCCAACAATGCTTTAAAGAGTCCTTTGTAGAGATTTTCACCACTATGTAACCACTGCATCCTCGTACAGTAATCCTGAAAATGACCTGAATGCTGTTACTAAGATGTCAGTGAAAAACAGGTGAACTAATACCGCGACTTCAAATGAATTAATTTGTTCATCTCTGTTTGCTTTAACCCTTACCGGCTAAATTTCTGTAATGAACTTGTCCATCTTTCAATTTCGACAGTACCATTAACTGATAAAATGTGTGCATACCAAAAAGATACTATTTGCGAAGATCATGATTTACACTGGTTGCACACTTTTAAGGCAGAATCAATCATGTCCAGCATCATAAGGGTTAAGGACACGTCACTGTTGAGATAGTTTAGCGTTAATGCAATACACAATCGGTATTTAAATTGTGTGTTCCAATACATGTGCTCATTAGATAAATCCTCAATATGTATGTGAAAATAAGGGATGTGTTTTGTATGACTGCAACGCTGCGAGTTGCTCTAATAAGTGACACATTTCTGAAACAATAGGAATTCTGGTAACAATATACATTCTTTTATTGTTTTAATTTGTGAGTTGTAAGCTACAATACAGAAGACCCATTTTTAAGATAATCAAACTGTAAGTTAGAAATAACAGAAATATTTTAATTAGGTCATGAGTCATCATACACCTGTCAAAATTTGTCATTACTTTTCACGAGCTGTCAATATTATATTTATCTCTCCATTCTGCAAATGCATTGTTTTTTGTAAGTATCTTGGTAGGACATTGTGGTGTGTAACACATTAAATATGTGTGCTTGAAATTGATTAGTTGAGCTCAATGAAGTCAGGTAAAATTTCTTTTGTTTTAGTTTATTGTCTCTAATAAAGGTACCAGACCTCAATATCAAGATATAAGAATTGTTCCATTCTAGTAGACAAAGGGAACTATTTGGTTGAATCATAACATAACGGTTTTTGGAAAGAACTGAATTTTCTTTGTATTTTTTTATCTTTCACCGGAAATTCAAAACGTGATACCACCTTAAAAGTGATATAGAATCACCGAAGCTGAATTTTTTGCTGAAAGAGCTCCCGTCTGACTCCTAGATTTATAATTTTCTGACAAAAAAGGTATGACTGCTCATTCTGAAAATATTGGTATAATACAGCTATACCACAAGACGACAGATTGACTGTTTAGGCCCTTCCCAATTTAATGTGTTTTCACAACTTCATCTGCAAAGTTATTCACTCAATTTCTTTTCAGTATAGTTTTAAATTCATTGAAACGTAACTACTTTATTTTCTAGAAACAAAGTGTGGACTAAACTTAACTTAATACGTCAATTACTGAGCATACTGCTATATTCATTCAATAAAATATTCAGACATTAAACATATTGTCTTGGCCTAGTGTATGTCACTGTCAATTTGTAACGAGATACTAGTATTTCTCAATTTTAATATTCAAATCAAGTATAATAACCATCATTGGAATACAAAATAATTCAGTTACTTTGTGGCACGTCTTTAAGGTAATGAACCGATAATGGCAATCGTTAATTTTAGTACGATTACGTATTCTTGAATGGCATTTCGGCATTCTTCGGACGATAATCTAGTTCATACGAGAATCTTGATTTCCGTTCATATCGGAAATGCCAAAATCGCTTGAGGAAAATAAACGGAAATTTCCGATTGACATTACAGGTCCACTACCTTGAAAACAAGAAAAATAAAAATAAAATCTACTGCTATATTTCAGAAGTAAAAAAGGTAGAAAATATATGAAAGTTTAGGAAAATGCCAGTACATAAACAGAGAATATAAAGATATAGACATAAAATGTTCAACAGTATTTTGGTATGGTTATATTCTTTGGCTATAAGAATGCGTTTATATAGTTTAAAGCAACTTTTCCAGACTTATTTGTTTAATAAGATATTGAAATGCTCCAGAAATTTTACCTTTTATTTATCCTTCATTCTTTCACTTGGGTTGTTTACTTTAGTTTTGCAGCTTTTACTGGCGACAACGCATGGAGCTGGATGTTGTCTTAGGTTATATTCACAAGAAAACAACCAGACATTACGTATTGTACCAGCATTTTGATCTATCCTTCACTTTTGAAGCCGTTTTCCATGACAGAACTTTGTCAAAGTTTGTATGTGTATCCAGTTTTCACGACTTATGTCAGCAATTCCTTATTCCTTCATTTTAATTTCCAATGTTAAATTCCAATTTCATACTGTGTAGCAACTTTTATAAAGTAATTCTGCTGGGTAATTCTTTGAATTTTGATGTAAAACACTGTATTTTAATGTTTTATGCAGTATACCTGTTGCCTAGAATCTTATCCGCCATGTTTGTTTACACGGTGAATAGTTGCAAAGGGAGTGAATATTTTCGTGCTAAAATTACGGCTAGTTACACTAAATCTTTTCCAGATAGCATTTGTTTGGAGTTTATATTGTAATTTTCTCTATGTCTCTTAAATATTTTGTGTCTTTTTATATTTTTCAGTCCGCTAGAGCCACCATTTTTTCTGTGGGATGTTCGGTGACAGTATATAAGGGCTGTTCACCGTCATTCTGGAGCTCCAACATCAAAATTCCGGCTGCGCACCGTATTTGGCCATTCTTCGAAATTTGCAATATTTTGGCTTGAAATCGAAATTATAAGGGTGTGCACCATTTTTAATTGTTTTGTTTTGGCATTCTTAAGTGTTTTTTTTGGAAAAGGAAAACTTATTTGCTGTATTTAAATTATTTTGCAGAAATCAAACTTTGGCTCGAGAAACTGATAGATCAAGCTGCTTTGCGACTATTCCGTTTTAGATTTTATTCAATGTTTGATGATTTATTTATGAAAAACTATTATTACGGATTTGTTAAATAAATAATAGAAACTTTTGATAGTCGTTTGTGATATTTTAAATAGTTTAAGTCTTAGATTTTTTTTGTTAAGTCTTAAGTAGATATATTTTCCCAAGACTTAAATGTTGGAGTTCAACTAGAGAACATCGATCTGCGAAAGCTGGCCAGAAGCGATCTTAGTACCAGTAACGTTGAGCAGTCAACTGAAGTCCTGTCACACCTAGCGGTCTACAGAAGGGCGGTCACGTTGAGCAGTCAACTGAAGTCCCATCATACCTAGCAGTCTACAGAAGTACAATCACGTCGAGCAGCCAATATAGCCCGGTCACGTCAAGCAGCCTACAGGTGTCTGGTCTTAGCACTCTACAGAGGTGCAGACACGTTAAGCAGCAGTCAAGTCAAACTGGGCGGTCGAACGGTCACAGTCACGTCTACCAATTATATATGTTCAATACCCGAACCTAATGGTTCAATCCGACCCAGTCAAGTGTAGTCCAGAATCACACCCCCAACGGCTGCAGTCCGGTAGCCCTTACTAGCACATGTGTTAGGCAGTGATTGACCACTGTCATAGCATATAGGCTATATACTAGACACAGAAATAATTCAGAAGGCTCCTCCAAGGGGAAGGAGCGTAACACTATTTGTGGTGGCAGCGGTGGGATCTACTGTTTTCCATAGGTTGATCCAGAGATTCGAACCTGAACTTGAAGCTACCAGTGACCAGTGACTCTTAATTGACAGACACCTGAATTTTAGATACCCTTTAAATAAGCAGCAGCAACTATGAGTAGTACTTCACCTTTTGACAGTGATGGGGTGGTAAGCTTTAAGAGTAATCAACCTCTGGATGAAATGCACACAAGGTCCGCAGATTGTGAAACAGCGGATGAAATGTCTGAAGTGGCTTCTATTATGAGTGACCACTCTGCTGTACTCACTCAGGACGCAAGGAGTGGCAACACAAATGAGAATGCAGTTGTTCAGATATCTGCAATGATGAACGGTGTGACCGATGTATTGAAGGACGTTGTCAAAGAGTTGAAGGAGTTGAAGCAGACTCCTGCTAGGCGATCCAGTTCTGTTAATTTTTCACCATCCATGAATGGTGTAGACCAGGCAAGAAGATATGATGAAGATCAGGGAGGATTGTGTGGTGTATCTATGCGACCATAAAGGGTAGCTGCAAGTCATGGGTACGGCATACGGGACGACATGGCATACGTCAACCGAAGCAACTTTGAAGGTGCATCTATGAGGCCACAACGGGTAACCGAAAGTCGCCGGTACGGCATACGTGATGATACGGCTTACGTCAACCAAAATAACTTTGAACACATGAATTGTAAGTCTTTTAATGTAAAAATACCTTCTTTTACAGGTAAAGAAAACTGGGCAACTTGGATAGCCCGCTTTGAAGCTGTTGCTCATAGGTATAGATGGGGTCGAGAAGAGAGACTTGATCAACTGCTACCAAGAATAGAGGGCCAAGCGAGCGAGTTTGTTTTCACGCAGCTTCCCCCTTCAGTCTTGCAGGATTACGATGAGCTGATCAGTGAGCTGAATAGTAGGTACAGGAAGATTGAAACAACGCGTTTCTTTGCGGCCAAGTTCAGTGCTAGGACCCAACAACAAGGGGAGACTGCTGAGGAATATGCAACAGAACTAAAATGGCTTTACAGCCAGGCACATGGGTATAGGGACAGACATATACGTGACGAAGATCTCGTGCGCCAGTTTTTAGATGGTCTGCTCGATGATGAGATACGTTTTGAAGTAGAGTACCATAAGGAGCCGCAGAACATTGATGAAGCCGTGTTCCACGTGGTGAACCTCATCCAGACAAGGTTCAGTGGTAGATCTGATAGGAACAATTACACCAGAAGGGCCCAAGTCTCTGAATACTATGATGATGAAGATGGAAAATCTTCTGTAAACAGAGTTCAGTCTGGGAATAAGGTCGAAAGGAAGGCCCCTACTAAAAATGTCGTTGCTGACAATCCGGATGGCGCTACAAAGCTGCTGGGACAGATTCTGCAGCGACTGGAGAAACTAGAAAATGATGAGGTCCCACGGAAATCGAGGGATCAAACTCATAGGCAAGAAAAACGTGACGTTGAATGTTTCAACTGCCACGAACATGGACACTATGCAAGAAAATGTCAAAACAAAAGGACATACTACAGAAATACCCAGGGTGACAACATATCAGGACAAAACCGACCGAACATCGATAATTTAAACTCGAGAGGACTGACCCTTGTGGCCAGAGGGCAGTCCCAGTAAGTGAAATCAATAAGGCCTACAACACTTCAGAGAAACAGGATCAGTCAACTCGAGAGATGACCGTTAAAACAATCAACGTCAGTAGGAAACCTAGAGATCAAGGCATTTACATTGAGGGTTTCATTGGGAAACAGCCTCTAGAAGTAACTGTGGATAATGTAGCTCCAGAGACCGTGATGTCATCTAGGGTGTATGACAGTCTTGATGAGAGTGTGCGTCCAGAGTTGGAGATACGCGACTGCCTTGGGGAACAGGGAGGTTTCCACGAAACGAAGAGAGGTAAAGCAACAGTTGATTTAAGACTGGGCAGTCTTATTGTGAAGAAAGAGGTACTAGTTGCAGATGCTGAGGATGACGTTGTGCTGGGTCGAGATATTTTAGTACATGGTGAGCACGGTCCTGCAGATCTGGTATTGAGCCAGGATATCTTGATATTAAATAAAAAAGTAATACCTCTCAGGTTGAGGGGAAGCAATTTGAAAAGAGGCTGGTTTCCCGTGGGAAGTTGGAGGCTTCTAATGGTGTGTATGTGAAAACCATTGTTGATGATCATTATTCTTATTATTATGAAAATGATGATGGTGACGATGACGATGATGGTGTGATGGATATCACAAACCTGTTTAATGAGTCAACATTTAACAATGATGAGTCATCAGTATTAAATCTGGTTCAGGTTGACAAACCGCTGGAACAAGATACAGAGCCGGATGACGCAAAAAACATGAAAAATCAGGATGTCTCTCTGAAGAGGAGGAACCGTACGACTGGATGTCAAACACCCCCGACGAGAAACAAAACCTTGTTATAGCAGATGCTTTAGGTGTGCAAGAGGAAGGCGTTCAACACAAGTTGGAACTGGAACACAAAGTGCTTGAACATAGTACACAGCTGTTGCAGAGCCTGTCAGCGAGAACGATACCCGAGAAGAGGTATTTACTGCAGAGGATGAAAATAAATACTTACAAAGTTTGTGATGCTGCCTATATGGAGTTGTACCGGTGCTCTCAGCTTGATGCGCACGGAGATGCACATGATGTCCAAGGACGCAGACGCGAAGAAGGAAAGACAATGTGCGATATCGCAGACGAAAATCGCACCTTTGATCCTGGAGGACGGACGTGATGACGACGGTTAGGTACCAAGGGGGATGAAGAGATCGTACCTAAATCTTTAGAAGAAGACGACATAGCCGTTCACATGCTGAAGCAGATGCAGCCATCACAATGAACGAGGCTGAAGAACAGAACTTTAATGATGAAAAAACTTTAGACATTGTAGGTGTTTTAAAATCATTAAGACTTTGAATTAATGACAGGAACATTTATGTGATAAAGTCTTTGCTTTTTAAATGTGCAAGTTTAAAACTGGACATTAATTGTTATTAGTGAAATTTCGCATGTGGAGAATTAAAAGTGAAAATAGTTAACTTGCATGAAAAGTCTACGTATTCAAGTCAATCAGTTCTTGTCGATCTAGTGGTTACCAGTTTAGTAATGCATTTATCATTTATTTAGTTGTGTTGATTCAAAGATTGTCATTTTGAAAAATATAAATATTCTTGATGTAAATTTATTGTGACTTAAGGTGATTCATTACATATAAGCATGGCTTAAGGTGCTTCATCACATGTTTACTATTTGTAAATGTCAAGGTAAAATTTAAACATTTATGGCAACAGGAGTTTTGCCATGGAAAACCGGGAGGTAATGAAATGCTCCAGAAATTTTACCTTTTATTTATCCTTCATTCTTTCACTTGGGTTGTTTACTTTAGTTTTGCAGCTTTTACTGGCGACAACGCATGAAGCTGGATGTTATCTTAGGTTATATTCACAAGACAACAACCAGACATTACGTATTGTACCAGCATTTTGATCTATCCTTCACTTTTGAAGCCGTTTTCTATGACAGAACTTTGTCAAAGTTTGTATGTGTATCCAGTTTTCACGACTTATGTCAGCAATTCCTTATTCCTTCATTTTAATTTCCAGATGTTAAATTTCAATTTCATACTGTGTAGCAACTTTTATAAAGTAATTCTGCTGGGTAATTCTATGAATTTTGATGTAAAACACTGTATTTTAATGTTTTATCCAGTACACCTGTTGCCTAGAATCTTATCCGCCATGTTTGTTTACACGGTGAATAGTTGCAAAGGGAGTGAATATTTTCATGCTAAAATTACGGCTAGTTACACTAAATCTTTTCCAGATAGCATTTGTTTGGAGTTTATATTGTAATTTTCTCTATGTCTCTTAAATATTTTGTGTCTTTTTATATTTTTCAGTCCGCTAGAGCCATTTTAAATCTTTACCACAATTTTTCTGTGGGCACAGTTTTTCTGTGGAGCGTTCCTGGTGAATTCACCATTTCTTCAGTGAATTCACCGCTGTGAATTCGCCGTTATTTCAGAGAATTCACCGTTCTTTTAGTGGATTCACTACTTCACCATTTTTTCTGTGGGGTGTTCGGTGACAGTATATAGGGCTGTTCACCGTCATTCTGGAGCTCCAACATCAAAATTCCGGCTGCGCACCGTATTTTGCCATTCTTCGAAATTTGCAATATTTTGGCTTGAAATCGAAATTATAAGGGTGTGCACCATTTTTATTTGTTTTATTTTGGCATTCTTAAGTGTTTTTTTTTTTTTGGAAAAGGAAAACTTACTTGCTGTTTTTAAATTATTTTGCAGAAATTAAACTTTGGCTCGAGAAACTGATAGATCAAGCTGCTTTGCGACTATTCCGTTTTAGATTTTATTCAATGTTTGATGATTTATTGATGAAAAACTATTATTATGGATTTGTTAAATAAATAATAGAAACTTTTGATAGTCGTTTGTGATATTTTAAATAGTTTAAGTCTTAGATTTTTTTTGTTAAGTCTTAAGTAGATATATCTTCCCAAGACTTAAATGTTGGAGTTCAACCAGAGAACATCGATCTGCGAAAGCTGGCCAGAAGCGATCTTAGTACCAGGAACGTTGAGCAGTCAACTGAAGTCCTGTCACACCTAGCGATCTACAGAAGGGCGGTCACGTTGAGCAGTCAACTGAAGTCCCATCACACCTAGCAGTCTACAGAAGTACAATCACGTCGAGCAGCCAATATAGCCCGGTCACGTCAAGCAGCCTACAGGTGTCTGGTCTTAGCAGTCTACAGAGGTGCAGACACGTTAAGCAGCAGTGGTCAAGTCAAACTGGGCGGTCGAACGGTCACAGTCACGTCTACCAATTATATATGTTCAATACCCGAACCTAAGGTTCAATCCGACCCAGTCAAGTGTAGTCCAGAATCACACCCCCAACGGCTGCAGTCCGGTAGCCCTTACTAGCACATGTGTTAGGCAGTGATTGACCACTGTCATAGCATATAGGCTATATACTAGACACAGAAATAATTCAGAAGGCTCCTCCAAGGGGAAGGAGCGTAACAATATAACTAATCTGAAAGGAGTTTGTCGGACATTTTATGTAGATTATATACATCATGCTCAAATATTGTTCACTTTTTATAAATTAATATTTATGCTTTGCACAAAAATGACTTTATACGAGTATATAAATTCAGATTGAAAAAATATCTTTAAAGCTAAACGATTTTCAATACCACAAAGTTTTTGAAAAAGATTAAAATATCAAATTGCTCTTGTAAAATTTAAATGCTGAAGTTTTTCTAGGTGATTTCCTTGCCAAGTCTTAAGGACATAAAATTCGATGACTTTGAACTCCTTGTAACTCAACTCTGTTCGAAAAGAGCTCGGATAATGATTTGTTTAAACCACCCATTTTACGTAACTCTACTATTCTGTCCGCAACTGTACTTTGTACGACTGTATTGATTTGACTTAAAACTAAACAAAAAAAAAATAGCAAAACTAAACACAAAAGCATGAACTAGTTCTTTAAACAGTGCCAAGTAAAATGCATGAACGAAGCAACTCAGTAAAGGTCATTGTAGAACACTATATAGAAACATGTTGTTACTTCAAACAAACAATTGATACGAAGGAAGTATGGATCTGGCTGTCGGATGAATCGAATCTACATAGAGTGTGATTGCTTATGAATTTATGACATCAGTATTTTTTCTGCAACGCAGCCACGATATTGCTTCAGATTCAAGTTATCAAAATTAACCCTTACCTTGCTAAATTTCTATAATGAATTCGGACAGTACCATTAACTGTTAAAAGGGGTGCTTACCAAAACGATACTGACTGAATAGCGAACAATGAAGACCTGATCAGACTGCACAGATGAGAAGGCTGATCATAATCTTCACTGGTCGCAAATGCATAACCAATCGTGTCCAGCATGCTAAGGGTTAAACAAATAAACTGGTATAATATAAACACAGTGGAGCTCGTTAAACTGGTATTGACCAAACAACTATATATAGAACAGTCAGTGGAAAGAATACCACAGTGAAAATTATGTACAAACTCTGACTCATACGGTGTTCCGTTAGGGCCAGCGCCTGCTCCCTGTGAACGCGAAGCGCGAAGGTACGACGGTACCGTGGCAAAGCGCGACAGTACGATGGTGATAACACGACAGTGCGATGGCGAAGCGCGACAGTATGATGGTGACGGTCCGTCGTACTGTCGCGCTTTGCCATCGTACTGTCGCGCCTTACCATCGCAGTGTCGCGCTTCGCTATCGCAATGCCGCGCTTCACCATCGTACTATCGCGCTTCGCCATCGCACTGCCGCGCTTCATCATCGTAGTGTCACCATCGTACAGTCGCGCTTCGCCATCGCACTGTCGTGCTTCACCATCGTACTGTCACGCTTCGCTATCGCACTGTCGCGCTTCACCATCGTATGTCACCATCGTACTGTTGCGCTTCGCCATCGTACTGTTGCGCTTCACCAACTTTTCTCTATTTACTTAAGGACCGACTTTAATGTATAGAATTGTACGGTCAGACGGAGGGACGTGTTTTGGATCTACTTACTAATAACCTTGTTTAACATAGATCTACATTTTAATCCTATATGTTTCTTCAATTAAAATTGTAGGGCCAGTGGAAAAAAGACAGGGTCGGTCGGGTAAGCTGAAACAAACAATTGTATTCTAGACCTTCTTAACACTTTTACATAATATTTACCCAAACACTTTATAGGCAAAATTCATACAACATTGTATTTTTTATTATTTTTAGCTGACAATTTATACTTTTAACGTTTCGTGGCTTTAAATATATGAGCTGATTAACAAACATTTTGTAACAAAGCAATTAATTACATGTAAATACATAATCATTTATTTTTCCACAGAGAGCTTAATTTTGAATACAATGTTATTTTGTTCATAAATAACACTCGATTTAAACAACACCCTACCGGTTGATAGTCATTTTTATTATCCCTCAAGTAAACAATGTAAAATAGCCATAGACCAACGGAGCCTATTTTGGAATAGTACATTTCACATTTCAAACAATATTAAGGTATGTTATTTTTCTAATATCATCATGCCAGATGATATTCATTTGAGTGACACTCTGCCGGGAAATTTTCATTTGAATAACACCCAGGTGTTATTCGTTTGAATAAAGCTGCCGGGTGATATTCATTTAAATAACATCAGGTCTGGTGTCACAAACGCCACAAACTTTACAAAATAAGGTACAATTTGATATAATGAGTCAGTTTGGACGACGTGGACAGTGTCAGGATACGAGTTATATGATCCAGGAAAGTGCATACGCCTTTAGTATCTTGAACAATGAAATGGGTCCAATCGCTAAGGTGACTATATCTTAGACTAGCTGACAAACGATATAGAATGTCCTTTGTTAAAACGTAAAGCTGGTGAGACCAAATATCTCATACATAAATTTTCCTCTGGCCACCTTGCCTAAATGATTCGTGTACCAATGATTCTTAAATGATTTTAATTATGAGCTCGATAATTTCAGTGATCAGGCTAATTACTAAATGTTTCAAACTAACAATCTTTAATTAACAATAATTTGCTCCTACAGGCTGGAGACTCTATACTTGACTGGTCTTTTTGTCGAAGTTCCCATTAGACAATGTCTTTGAATCAACAACATGCGAGTCCTATCGCATAGATGTTCGACCTCTGTCCTCTTAATTGAAATTACAACTCTATATGAATGCCCTGACTCCTGGAATGCTCAGCGCCTATATGCTTTCATATGTAGCATTCAAGTACCATATATATATTAGGTATATCCCAGATGCCTTGGCAGTACTTCACCAATAATGCTGAACCGTTTATTAGCTGGAACTCTCCTACTATCTCAGTAGATTACCAAACTCTGGGTCTCTGTCTCAGCTTTCCGGTGCTCAGCCTATATTTGCTATCGTCTATAGCATTCAATTACCCTTAATGTAAAACTCCTATGCGCTGGCCCTATAGTTCGAAACCTTATTGAAATTCTGCAACTCTTCTTTAGTCTATGAACTTCAAACGTTTTCTTTTTAATAATTTATCCGCCCCGACAGTGTAGTTGCAATAACTTCCTTATCAAGGTACTGGGATAAATTATTAGTGGAATCTTCGATGTGTCTTCTTCGATCGCTGGATACCGAATGATCTCTCTGTCATCCATCTACCTATTTATACCTCAGCAGGTGTGCTATTTATAGAACTTGTTACTGATTGGTTTAAATTTATACATAGCATTTTACAACGAGTATTTGCTCTAACAAATATCTGGTTCCATTTAACTGTTGTATATGACATGGTGTGTGATGCGGGGATCCAGCTATCAACATTATGAACCCAAATTAGCCAGAAATGACCCAAAGTCTGTTATAAACAGCAATTCAACAATAAATATAGCAATGGCACCATGAAAAGGGAGTCAAACACTATCTGTGCTTATGTGTTACGTTATCAATATATCGGATATACAAATTATACTGACAGACAGGAAGGACTACACAGTCTAAAGAAACAGTCCTTTGAAGTTTGTACAGATTCAAGTGGGTCAATGTATGTAAAATGTCATTCAATGAATGTGAGAAGAATCACCATGGCCTGGACAGTAGAGAGAAAAGAAAAACAAACAACCAAGAATGTATAAAACAAAAAATGAATGTGCTATCGGACAGCAAAGTCTGGTGTTCAAAAGTTCCCATTGGCATTAATAAGCTTTACGAATTTATGCCAAGAGTCTCCGCTGAAGCCAGTCTTAGAGATATAACCATTGTACGTATAGGCGCCACTATTACTTCGAATCTCCATTCAGCTGGTGTGTCTAGCACTGATATAATGTCTGTCACTGGCCACAGAAATGTTCAAAGTCTAGCATCATACATAAGGCCACCTGAAGAGGATCGCAAGAGAATCAGTGGCATACTGTCGCATACTGTCTTCTAGAAAATTCAGCAACAGCCTGCCTGTCCAATTATGTAAGATGATGAACAGCAGTCGACTTCGCAATCCCTGCTTCTGTGTTCACTGAATGATACTGACAGTGAAACTCATTCTCATATTTCTACACACCTGAAAACACATCTGAGCAACGTCGACATAAAAGTGTCAAAATCAGCTGCCAGTTGTCAGATTTTATCTGGTAATATTACATCCAGCACAGTTAATGTAAATATATACCATGCAAAGTGCTAACTTAAGTTAAGACAGCCTAAAATCCTTAAAAAGAGCGATTGTAAACTTTACACATCGAATGACGTAGTGTTACAGTGATGTTGTTCACTTTTATGATTGGTTGCGCTCACATTGTTGGATATCATGTATTAAAATACGAATATGGTAAAATCGTGTTGTCTTCTTTTAGTTTCTTTCAGATTTAAGACACACCAATTGAAATAGATTTGTAAAATATCTAATATTCTGTTGCTCGATAAATGGATATTTTCAGTTTTCGGGGGAGTAAACGGAAGAGCCGATATATATCTACAGAGAAGTGACATGCGCATATATAATGCGGCGCGCTCAAATAAGTACGGCACAGAATCAGGCAAGTAATTTAAAAAGCTTTTTTTCTGCGGAAGTCGTGTTAGAATCGAAATAATATATCGCAGCCGGTGATTTGTTGTTGAATAAATCATTATTTGGAGTTCAGATGCGAAGGAATTATATCACGAGGGCGTAGCCCGAGTGATATAATGATACGCATCTGAACGACCAGCTGCGATATATTATTTCTTAAACAAAAACAAAGGGACGGTGACTGGTTTCCTTTAATTGAGCAACATCGGAACTTCGAATTTTCAAGAATGAAAGAAAACTTCAGGTCAACACAATTTCTTACATCTATCCATAAGTTCGTGTATAGATTAGAGTGACAAAGGAATTTCATTCCAGATTTTGTTCCCACTAGTTATGCATGCAAGTCTTCACGATAAATATCTCAATGAATGATCGACCTAACGAATAGACTGTAGAATGTTTAGCATTTTTTGCATTAGGTATGAAATACATGGCATGTTTAAGTGTGTGGAACTTTCGGCTACCTCAAACACAGCCATGTATTCCATAACCAAAGGGAGTCATTAAACCGTTATTTATATTTAATATGTACAGTTTTGCTTTCAGTTAATTTTACATTGAGTTTTCCTTTGTTTCAAACTTCTAAAAGTTATAAATTACTTGCTCGAAAAGCAGACTTAACCTAACCGTTGCTGCAAGATAGCAAACGTTTCATAGATGCATCACAAGGAACGCTTTTACGGACAATGTCCAATGAAATGCAGGTAAAGTACAAGACGATGGCACGTATGTAAACTCTGGAATATCTATCTTTGACATGGGAATTGAAACGCAAAGAATATTTTAGACGTTAAGGACAAAACGCTTCAACTGTAAATATTTTTTTTTACAGTAGTTCGTTTAATAACTGTTCAGAAGTAGCTGTAGCATCTCAAATTATTGAGAATTTATTTCTTAACGGATGAAAATAAACGCATACATGACACAATCTAACAAACAGTTTTTGCTGAGTTTGCATGTAAACTAATGTCCGACATATTCCTGAGAGAATGATGGCCGTTCTATTTTATGAACTGCATGTTAATTGTATGAAATACCCCGGGAAAGGAGATGCAATGTATCAGGACTTTTGGTACGAGAAAAATTGTGTAAAAGCAGTTACAATGGTTACGAATCCTTTTGCATTTATGGTTGAACCAATACGTACAATAGGTCTGAAGTTTTTCAGGTCAGTCAGGTTTTATCATCAAATATATTTGTTTTGAATTTCTAAAGCTGGTCGATTACATCGGTTCATTTTCCTTGAACTATTCTTACATGTTAAAAATCGATATTTTTCTTACAGTTTGATTAACCAAGACATGTTGAACTTTCTTACTTAGTTAGTCCATGTACGTAGGAGAGCAGTCTGTGTTCAGACCCTGTGTTTTGTTCACAGGAGATAACTCCTGAGGCTATTCAAATTTTGTGTAATTATGCCATTTATCTTCTCAAAACACTGGAAGAAAGATTGGTCAGAATATAAAAGAGAAATAATTTAAATAAAGGAATTTATGTTCTCTTGAGAAATAAATCTATGATATTTTTCAGCAGGTTCGCAAGAGCTGTAATTTCTGCTTCTGTTACTCTAATCCAGTCCATATAATATAACGTGCCTCGATTAATCTATATCACGCACCCACTTTAAGCAACGTTTTAAATGAATCAAAGACTCCAAGTGTTAACCTCAATTATTGATACTTCTGTGGATTAATTTTCACGTGTCTCGTGGTGAATGTCATTTTATTTCAGGAATTATTATCATATTATTTTTTTTTTAATTTCAGCAACCAAAGGTTGCTCATTTATTATCCCCGTCATTGTGGAGAGTGGGGTCGGAGAGCCATCCACCACTTCCCCTTACAGAATCATGTATAGCAACTACTCATATAATTTTTTTAACTAATAATAAAGATATACTGGTAGTTAAACTTCGTTTAAAAATGGGGTTTTCGTATTTTTTTTCCATTTACAATGTGCTTGTGCTATTCTAGCCAAGCAAACTGCCCTATATTGTATAGCGTTTTAACTCTTTGTTTCAAAATGTTGGTATGAACACTGGTTGCATGTATTTATATATAGTAAAAACTTTAATAGTATGTTTCAGACACGTTACTGAAATTTCGTTAGTTTAAATCACACTTGTAGCTATGCTATAGTGATACAAGAAGTTTTTTTTTTACATTGTACCAATATCTAACATTTTGTTTCAGTGTTCAAAATGAAGTGGTAGATTTTGTGGCTAAATAACACTATGTACCAAAAATACAAACTCTATATTATATACAACTTAGTTTCAAAACACAGATTAGCCTAATTTAAACTAAAAACATCAAAGGTACATTGTAACAAGTTTTTGTACAGAAACAAATTTGATATGGATGTAGTGTCTGTTTTGGTTTTCTTTTACTTCTGTGTAAAACTACATTACAGCCAATAGGATCCTTATCTAATGAAGGTGTACCTGAATAATTGGAGCGTTTGTAATATTATTATTTTACATAAGTTCTATTTCTAACATAATGAGCATGCTGTAAAAAAGACATATATGTATACAAATGTGTTTCTTCAGTCTGTGTTAAATTTGAAAAGAAACAAAAACAATAGAGATACAGTTTCAAATTTCAAAAACCAGTGATACAGCTAAGACAGTATGCTTTTGTATCTATCAGTCTACAAAAAAAAACAAAAAAGCTTTTAAAAGGTCTTTGGTGCAAACTACTGAGGTTTCCTTCTTACTGTAAGATATTCAAGAGAAGGAAAAAAAAGTTGGGGGGTGGGGGGGGGGGGGGGAGAAGATGCTGGTGGAGGACCTCATTGTAATGATAATGTAGGCGTTAATAACTTCACTTTTTGCTAATTCTTTCTCATAGTGTTATTAAAAATGTGTTTATTTAGATACACATGTACGTGTATATAGGTATATAACTTTAAATAAAATTATAACAGACTTTTCATATAGTATGTATGCTATTCACCTATTGAGATATTTCTATAGAACTAAGTTTCTAAACTTTTCCCATGACTTTTCAAATTTTTCATGTCTGAGAGTTTGTTTAGCAACATATTTTTCAATGTTATATGTGGCAACAATTTGAGTCTTAAAATTTTCTAGACTAGGCCTTAATCTTTTCAACCTACTATAATATATATAATGTTTCGCATATAATATAAGTTTGTTTAATACATTTTCCATCTTTGTATTACCAAATAAAATATCTGAAATAGTCCAATCTTCAAAATTCAGATTACATTTATTTTTTATGTAGGACTGAAGCTGTAGCCAAAATTGTTTAATTACTTCACAGTCATAAAACAAATGAATCAAAATTTCTGGCTCATTCTGACAAAAGGAGCAAGAGTCTTCATTAATAATCTTCATTTTTTTCAGCAAATAATTTGTGGCAAGGATTCTATGGTTAATCCTGAATTGGAACCATATTATTTTGGGATCTTTTGTGAATTTATAAGCCATATCATATATCGAATTCTTTTGAAAAAAACTCTGCTTCTGTGGTATTTCTTAGTTCATCCTGCCATTTTGTAAAGAATTTGGATAATGTCCTACATTCTGCATTATTTTGTAAATTGATCTACATCCTTTTTTATCCTTAATTATTATTGCAAGACTTTGCGGAATATGTATATGATAGTTGATCTTCTTTGGCAGATGTTGGATATTGTTTACTTCAAGAAATTCATTTACTGCTGTCAACATACCTCTATATTCTAAAAAGTTACTTCTAATATTGTAAGTGGCTAGAAATTCATTGTATGTATAGAATTCTCCATCATGATTTAAAAGATCACCTAAAAACAGAATTCCACCTGAAATCCATCTATTTATACAAACACTTGAATTTCCAACCTTAATTCCAGGATTAAACCATAAATGAACAGAATAACATTGTTTACTATTTTCCGGTGTTGCATTTAAAGAGAGAGCATAATAACTATAAAGAACATCTTTCCAAAAAGGGTTAATATCTAAATGTAGTTTTGTTTTAATATAGTCTGTCCCATACTTAGAGATTTGCTTTACAACTGGACAAATACTATCTACTAACTGACTAAATTTATTATTTGAATTAATGAGTCTTCTTATCCATGTTGCTTTTAAGCTATTCATAAAACATTTTAAATCTATCATTTTTAGCCCCCCAAACTTATAGTCTTGTGTTATATATTTCTTTTTACTTTGTCTCTAGAGTTATTCCACATAAAGTTGAAAAAAAGGTTCTGTATAGTATTAATCTTGGCCAATGGTGGATTTGGTATACTCAAAAACAAATGATTTAATTTTGCAAGAGCAAGGGATTTTATAACAACTAGCTTGCCTATTGGAGACAGGACTCTTTTAGACCAACTTGAAAATAGTTTCTTAATTTCTTCAATTTTTGAATCATAGTTCAGATCTATAATTTCAGATAATTCTGTGGTAAATTTAACACCTAGGACTGTAAAAACTTCATTGTTCCATGACAAGTTATATTCTGGGCAAAGAATGGTGTTACTATTTTTTTGTGATCCAAACCAAATTACTTTTGTTTTCTCCATGTTGATATTAAGGCCTGAAATTCTAGCATAAAATTTTAATGTTAACATGTGTTCTTTAGAGATTTGTTTGTACCGTCCAAAAACAGACTAGTATCATCTGCATACTGGGAAACTTTATACTCCTTTCCATGTATCATTATTCCTTTTATATTTTGATTATTTCTAATTAATATTGAAAGTATTTCAGCACAAAGAATGAACAGGTAGGGTGACAGGGCATCTCCTTGACGACAGCCTCTCTGTAATGAGAACCATTCAGACATATGTCCATTTACAATGACACAGGATTCAATATTTGTGTAAAATAATTTGATCCAGGATTTTATGGAATGGCCAAAGTTAAAAAAGTCTAAAACTTGGTGCATAAAATTCCATGAGACAGTATCAAACGCAGCCGCGAAGTCAATCAGAAGTAGTAAACCAGGCATATTATTTTTTTCTGTATAAAAAAGCAAGTCATATAACATTCTGATGTTTGATGCCATTAGTCTACCTGGTAGAAATCCAGTTTGGTCTTCATTTATGATATTTGCTAGGATATTTTTGATACGAAAGGCGATTGAAGCAGAGGCGATTTTGTAAGCAACATTTAGTAGGGAAATTTGTCTCCAATTTTTTAAATAAAGCTTGTCTTTGTTCCCCTTTGGTATACATGTTATAACTCCTTGTTTCTGGGTAACTGATAATTCACCTATTGAATATGCATAATTAATTGACCTAACTAGTAATGTACCAATATCTTTCCAAAAGAATTTAAAAAATTCCACTGTGAAGCCATCATTTCCAGGACTTGTATTGTTTGACATACACTTCAAAGAGTTCAACATTTCATTGTATGTGAGAGCCCCCTCAATAGATTGCTTATCATTTTCTGAAAGTTTAGGTACTTCTAAATCTAATGTTACATTTAAAGAAATATTTTCTCTTTCTTCCACTTTGTATAAAAATTCATAGTGACGCTTTGTTTCGGCAAGAATTTCATGTTGTGTTTTTAAAATATCACCTTTTTCAGAGATTAAAGAGTTCATAAGTTTTGAAATATAGTTTCTGTTTTCAAGATTGCAAAAGTAACGTGTAGGTTTCTCTCCTTCATGTATCAATTTAGCTTTTGATCGTATGAAAATCCCATCCATTTTTTTCTTTCTTAATTCTGCCAATTCTCTTCTTTTATTGTCTAATAATTCATAATCTATATTTGTTTCTTTTTCAATTTTCTCAATTTCTTTTAAAATTTTTTCTTCCTTATTAATTTCCATTTTTTTCTTATGCGAAGCATAGCTTATTGTCATTCCTCTGATATTCAGCAACATTATCTCAAATAATAACTGATCATTAATATTGAATCTTATTTCTTGAAGAGGTATATTATCTACATCCTCATTATTTTCTGGGGTGTCAATTACATACTGTAGTTTTGTTTCTAGAATGATTTTCTTAACTTCATTTATATATGTCTCATCCCTTAGTAGGGAGTTATTGAATTTCCAGTAGGACAAACCTTTTTCAAATTTACCAAATTCTAATGACATAAAAATTAGTGAGTGATCAGTACGATATCCAGGTATTATCATATTATAATTCATTCAATATCACATATATTTGAATTGGAGCAATTATTTTATGTCTGTTGAAATAGAAATGGCGTCACTGAATCATGAAACTGGAAATGAGATTTTAAAGACGTTATAAACTATAAACGTAATTCTCATGTACGAATTATCATTTAAATAACAAATAATCAAGGCCTTCGAGTGTTTTGTCGTCTAATAATCATGGTTCAGAGTTCAGATGCGCAAACAACGAGGGCGAAGCCCGAGTATTTTAATATCTAAGCATCTGAACGATGAACCGTGGTAAATAAGACTACAAACCACAAGGAGGCTCTGATTGTTTTCATTCTTATATAGTCATTGATTTTTTAGTGAAAATTATGTTGGGCTTCGTTTATTTGAGTAGTAAATAACCGGACATCATGCGGCAATCTGACGTCATATTGCTGTCTTAACGGTCCGCGCGTCAACCGTTTTTATCGCAGAATATACAGAGCTTGACTTTCTTCTATGTTTAACTGACAATCAAATCGAGCCATGTTAGAATGTGTGTTAAAATTGTTGCAATGACATTAACGATAAGCAATAAAAATTATATTATATTTCTGCCTTAAGTATCTAACATAAGTATTCCAAATCTAAGGTCAGCGTAAAATATGTATATCGCTAACACTTTAATAAAGACATGTAAAATCCTTATATTCTGTATTTTAGATGAAGAAATGAGGATATTACTTGTTGGAAAGACTGGAGTTGGTAAGAGTTCGACGGGTAATACATTACTTGGCAAACAAGTATTCGAAACTGCTCGGTTACTAGGGAAGCGCAGTATGAGGAAGCTGTTCGATTTGGTCGCCGATTAACTGTAGTTGACACGCCCGAGTTCTACGATACTGAACAAAGTAACACAAAAATTGTTCGTGAAATTTTTAGAGTATTTGGCTTCTTGAGCCCAGGAATACATGTGCCTATGTATATCATGGGTGTTGAAAGATTTACAGACGAATGCATTAAAACAAAAGACTTGGTATTAAAAACATTTGGCGAGGAGATAAGCATGAGTATAATCATTGTTATAACACATTTCGACGATCTTGAGGCTGAACATGTTGAAACAAAGAAGTATCTGGCTTCTAGTGGTAAGGACTTTATGCAGTCTCAAAATATGTGCAATAACGGAGTATTCTTTATAAATAACAAAGCTAAAGCACATGATCTCGATCAACAGGTTATATCTCTGATAAAAAATAGCCGATGATTTGACGGAAGAACATAGTGGAAAGTGTTTCACAAATCATCATTTGAAACTTGTAAGAGCTTATCTCAGACAAGATAGGAAAAGGAAAAAAATAAATTTATCCTGAGCAAGACGAATGCTTTTTGAAAGAGCATCTATAAATCTTGGGTTGCAAAAAGTTGTGG
The DNA here is from genome assembly GCF_021730395.1 of Mercenaria mercenaria. Classification (NCBI taxonomy): domain Eukaryota; kingdom Metazoa; phylum Mollusca; class Bivalvia; order Venerida; family Veneridae; genus Mercenaria; species Mercenaria mercenaria. The sequence goes on along the minus strand of NW_026461245.1, from coordinate 29,053 downwards.
TTTAGGATGAAAAAAAAGGAATAAACCGGTTCCTATGGCATTGCCGAAAGGTTCAGCTCATTTTGTTTTACCAAGTATTCCAAGAAGCATTCCATCAGGGGATGAACAGAAAGCAGAGAGAGATGGAAAGACCAAGATCAAACAAATATCCTTTAGATTAACACCAGTTCCTATTCGCAACAATATCACGGAAGCCGTTGAAGAAGTCGTTAAAAGTATTAATGCATCTGGTTATTCCGATGACTTTCGCAATTTACGAGAAGAAAACTTCAAGGAAGAAGAAGAAGAGAACATGTCTTATCTAACGAATGTGTCCATTAGGGAAACATAAGTTACAACAGGCAATGATCTTATAGAAGATTCAAAAGGAAACGTTCAAATAAAGTAGAAATGCACCTGGTCGATATACTGACATTGAAAATGCAGTACAGGAGACAAACGAGGACAATGAACAAACGCCTGATATAGCTACTTATCTAGAAACTCAACTGCTTGAGGACTGTTTAGAAGGCGGATCAGAAGAAGCTGAGCGTGTTGATATAGATGTTACTTCAGACGATCGACAGAAAATATGAGTTAAATCCATCTTAGACAAATTTGCTGATTTCTTTGTTTCTTTGTTAAACCGATTATGTATTAATTGTGTTTTATGGATTTGTGTAAATATCTGCTGGACAACTATCAATATGTTACATTGAAGGGCTCCTATCTACCCGATCTCGAACACGTAGTGATGATAGAGGTAGATGTAAAATTTAGGTGCTGACATCTGTTGTTTTGGAAAGTTCGTGTTTATTAACTGCGACGTTGATTAATAGGAAATGGCCGTTTTCAGTCGCGAAGAATTTATGCTACAACAGCAGAAGATATTTCGCTTCTAAGATGTAACGTAGTCTTTAGACATCACGTTTCATATTTGTTTCTGTGTATTGCTGTCATTTCCAATATGAATTATGTTAATTAATATTGTTTTGTTTTTCTAATGGTGTCGGCCCAGTACAGTTTCTTCTTCTTTGCTGTATAGTAAAACAAGCACCTTCTGACATGGATTGTGACATTCACAACAAAATTGCAGCATTGACAGCTCTGTATTTCTAAAGAATAACCCTGTTCCAGTCAATATAGCTTAGAAAATCACTATCATCAACGATGAACTTTTTTGCTACACATCAAAGTTTTAAGTCCATGTTCATATTTCCAATACACATCTGTCACGTCTACCAGTCTGGAGTAGTTTTTTAATCCATCCGCACAGGAATATAGTCCTGAAAAACACAGACAAAACAACTGTTAAAGACATCAGAAATGGCACAAAATGTACACAGTGTCAGTGAATACATTTTAGAATTTAACATGTCAAAGTAGGGATGGCTTTAAATTGGGAACTTCAAAATTTCAAAGAACTACTTCCTAGGATACAACGACCCGGAAGTACTTCAATACTGGGATGACACCTAATGTATTGATAGTATTGAACCATATCATACCGTACTGTACCGTACCTTGCCGTACCATACTATACTGTACTGTATTGTGTACTGATACTGATACTGGTACTGGTACTGGCACTGGCACTGGCACTGGCACTGCACTGCACTGCATTGCACTATAACTACAATACCATACTATAATATATACTACTTACGACTGCCTTGATCCGCATAGAATATTTCGTTACATTTCTACTTTCAACCTTATGTTGTCCTATCTATCAGACTACCGTTACAGCAGGTGGCCGTGGTTTGGCTTGCTAGAACATGTGTAGTAATATTTGTCTGAGCGGTTAAACTAAGATGATCGATCTAGAACCATCATGACTCATTTATTTTCAGAAAACAAATTATCTCGCGCACTCGACAAATTATTTTTTGAGCACGACACCTTACCTCAAGTGAACGAAATCTTATTCGATCGCACGACAATTTATTTTGAGAGCATGATATCTTATCTAGAGTGCTTGAAATCCTATCTCGTGTGCATGACACATGTCGAGCTCTCGGGATTACTTAGTCTAAAAAATGTGTGTCTTAAACATACCGCCATATAAAAAAAGACATGCAATGCATTTTTACTGATAAAAAGAGTTTCGTTTTTGTTCAGAACCCATGTTATCTACGTAGAACGGGCGGCGCGAAATTAATGTCACATGACCTAAACAGGACTCCGTATGATTCACTGTAGTGAAGACCTAGAAGTTCTGTGTTGAGTACCGTTTTGAGGCTCAAACCTGTAAGCGTTTGTTTAGTGTAGCACCATTGAAAAGCAAACATGAAGTTCATAACAATATGTCATTTCTAAGCTCTTTCCATAATCCACACAATGCAAACTCACGCATGCATGCAGGCACTTACATGTTCAAAATTATTGAAAGTAATATCTAAGTTGTAAAGACTGTTGAACATACCTTTAAGTTATTCTTCTTTTGAATTAGCTGTGCGATATTTAGCGTTGGTGTTGCGACATATAACGGCGGACAGGTTCTTGTGACATTTAGCGTTTCAGCTGCGACATATAGCGGCAGATGATTTTGCGACATTTCACGATGGTTGCGACATTTAACGGTGGTGCGACATTTACAGTGCCACAATTGTGTAACATTGATATTTTCCACCTGGTTAAGCAAAGGTGAACACATACTTTAATGTTTTCAATTCTTTGCCTTTGATTGAATTAGACGTTAAAGTAAGACCTATTGCGGAAAATAACTATGAAAATGGGTTATAACTGCAGATAGCATAAATCAGAAATTTTCAGGTACTTCTCTCCCTTTACACATAAAAAATAAAACAAGGAAGTTTGACCTATATCAAAATTTCTCGAAAACAAAAGATATTATTTGTTGACAGAGGACTGAAAAAATGTTTAAAAAATATGTCGAATAAAGTAATTTGGGACAGAAAGTTTCTCTAACAGACATCGGTAAGTTAGCTTTTGTATATAACTATTGGAAATAAATGAAGTTGTTTTAATATCTTAAAATGTTTTAGTGAATTTGGTCGTATTTCCTGTTCGTGTCTAAGCATGTTAAACTTGAGAGAAAATATAAATAAAATCATTATCTAGATTCTGATAAAGTTAATAAACACTCTTTGTGTGAATAGTAGGGTAGATCTATTGACTTTTTTCCCTTGAGGTTCAATGAAGCAAGAAAACAGTGAAAAGTGCAATTAAACAAGCTTGTATCTCTCGTGATCTAGTGTTTTTAATTATATTAGATGACCCGATTTCAGATTTACTCCATTTAGACACACATTCTCAAATGGTTTGTATAAAATGTGATAGAGTTTTATCTGAAAAATAGAGTAGAAAACTGAACAGTAGAATATACGACATTGATGGTGCACATGTATCTGCGGTGTCTACTTTTGTTATTGTAAGTTAAGGTATAGGTCCATGTTTCGGAGAAAAAAGTTTGAACGTCATCAAATCATAGAAAGAAAGCATTGTTTTACATGAAAATTTAACAGCATATATAACATTTATATTATTCTACAAAACCATTGTCAATTTACTCATATATATATTGAATTCCGGAAAGGGACTGCATGAAGAGGCCACACTTCTGGACACTTCAGCGCCTTTAAAAACTCACCATTTTTTAAAAGCTGTTACATGTCTTCGTTTTGATGCATTTGCAATATCGTGCGAGTGTTTAAACTTTACATAACTAGGTAAAATATCGTTTTTGACAATTGTTTACATTTATTTCTTTACAAATGGCATTCTTATTTAAAGGGGGACAACTCATTTAGAATATTGTAAGTATCCAACTCTGTGGGACAGAACAGTAAAACATGTATTGGACAGATAAGTTGTGTGTCAAGATGTTATTCATTCACTAAAAAAATCTGTTGTTTTGTGACATACTGCTAAACCTTAAACCGTTAGTTTAGGACTAAACGTGTTATCATTTTGATAAAGATATTGATGCAAATTTACAAGCATGTATAACTATGATAAAGACAGATAAAGATGTGAAGTTTAATATTTTATCATAATACAGACCACTTTAACTTCTAAAATGAGGCAAACAGATTTTAATTTTACATAGCAGTAAAATGGCTGCGGGGAGATTCTCCACATCAATCAAAGACGGTTCGGATGCGGACTTTGAGTACACATGTACGCCGTGTGGGGAAGACCATATAAGGGAGGAAGCTGTCAAGTACTGTCCAGAATGTGAGGAGTATCTGTGTACAAAATGTACCAATCAACATGGCCGGAGAAAAGCTTTTATTTCACATAAGCTACTAGACAAAGACGCCAAAAAACGAGGGTCTGTGGTAACCATAGCTACAAAATGTCGTTACCATCCAAACAGAGACATTGAGATGTACTGTGGAACCCATGATATGGTCTATTGTGCGAAATGCATAGCAAAGGAACATAGGTACAACTTCTACTTTGAATACTCAAGTGACATAATTGCTTAACAAATATACGATCGTATATGTAACAGCAGATAATAATTTACAATACATTTACATGTTTGTATATTTACCTTCTTGAATATCAATTGTTTTAGAAGATTAAATAATTTTCAAATTTGACAGTAGTAAAAGTGATGACACATTTTTGAATACGTATAGGGCTTTAAATTTGTTCAGGTATTAATTGTAAATGAAAAAGCTTCTAAATAATCTAGAGTATAGGTATAAAATTATCCTGAGTGTTGTATTTCATGTATATCAAAATCATTCCAGGACAAAATCCTCCTCACTCAATTTGACCCGTGTTGGAAAAATTTCACCTCAGAGTCTTGATTTTGTTGAATAAAATCTCAAAATTTTAAAAAGGTATCATGAAGTGCATATTACAATTGATAAGGTTATAATTAAAATCAAAGAAGGGATTTTCTTCGCATTGATCAAATTTAGCTGGAGGGGGAGGGGGCTGTGTTGTCCGCATTCTGTTGTTTAGGATTTTTTTGTTTATCACTAGATAATTTAATATGTTTCCGAATCACTTTTACCGAACCTTTCTTTTCTTTGCCAACGTGCGGTTAATAAAAGTGCTTGTTTTCCTTTATTTCTTAGGTCTTGTAATGACGTTAGTGAAATAGAAGACATGTACACATCTCTCGTTGACCAACAAGAAGTACAACGTTTACAGATGCAGACGAGAAACATTCAAGAGCGTCTTGTTGACATTGATAGGAAAACACAAAAAAACGTCGAGAACATTGAAGAGCAAAGGGACGATGAACTTGCCAAAATCGAAGACATTGAGAGGAGCTTGATAGAACATATCCGTAAATTAAAACATGAAGCAATTGCAACTCTTAACAAGGACTATACTTTGGAGAAAGAATACCTGAAGTATAATATCAACAAGACGGTAAATACAAAAAAGGAAATTGAAACTGTAAGTAGTCAGTTGCAGACATTTACCAGTATGGAAGCAGGACAACAGTTTGTTCAGATGAAACTGATACAACAGACTGTAAATGATGCAGTAAAGTTAGTTGAAGAACGCGAGGCAGCAGGTAGTAAAATTTTATGTTTTACAGAAAATACAGATTTGAAGACCGCCATTATTGCAGCAACATCTTTAGGACATGTGAATACAGTTACAGAAAATGAACGTCAAGTTGCCCAAAGGATATATAAGGCGAAAGCAAAGAAGGAGATAAATATCAAAATGCGATACGACTGTTACAATTGTTATATATGTGATGTATGTCAGCTACAGGACGGTACGATCATACTGGCTGATCACAATAATATGAAGATTAAGAGGCTTGATATTAATTACAACATAAAGGATCACTGTGACCTAGGTACCCATCCCATGGGTATCTGTTGTACTGGTCAGAATGAAGTCGCTGTGAAAATGAACAACAACAAGGTTCAGTTTATATCAGTCGGCAGTTCATTGTCTAAGCTGAGAGAGATAACTGTAGCAGGTGGAAGCTATTGGGGAATGGCTTACTGTGCTGGAGAGCTGTGGATATCTACCGGAAGTGGTGTCAATGTCTACAGTACATCCGGTATTCTACTTCAAACTATTAGTCAAGATATCTATGGTCAGAATATATTTAAATCGCGTACTCAACATATTGCAGTCAGTAGGGAAACTGTTATCGTAACAGACTACAGTGATGGTGCCGTCTGTCTGGGAAGAGATTGTACAGTACAAAGAGAACTGCGGGATAAAAGGCTTGCCGAGACAACAGGTGTATGTGTATCTAGTGATGGAACCATATTCCTGTCTGGATTTCATTCACACAATATTGTGATGTTTGATAAGAATGGGAAATGTCTCGGAGAGTTGGTAGCCAAAGACGCTGGTCTGAAGTATCCAATTGCGTTGCATTATGACGACAAAAGGACTTGTTTAATCGCAACATGTGCTGATTCTGGTAACGTAATTAGCTTTGACATATCCGATTGATTTTACTTAATACTATTCATTTGTACTTTATCAATTTCAAAGCAACTCAGAGATATGCCTAAAGACATCTAAATAAATAACTAATTTTAAACTAAAGTTATTTCTTGCAACTTATCTGTAAACAAGTTTGATTTTAGAGTATAATTATTATATATAGGTATTAAAAGTAGTCAAAACTACAAACAATACAATAGGCCTCCTTGGCCGAGTGGTTAAGGTTGCTGACTTCATATCACTTGCCCCTCACCGATGTGGGTTCGAGCCTCAGCTGGGGCGTTGAATTCTTCTTCCTCCACCATCAAAGCTGGAAATTCGCCATATGACCTATATTGTGTCGGTGCGACGTTAAACTCAACAAAAACAAAAACAAAACAAACAACAAACAGAATAATACAAGTCACTTTTATTTATCACCTTAAACATTGCCATTCGAATACAATCTTATACGGTTTTCATTTTTTCTGATCTACTGGACGCGGTAACGTTGTCATCTATGGAGCTTGTGCTGTGTCACACAAAATGTACATAGCGTACGTGCGTTTACAAAATCCAGCTATTCTGTACATGTTAAAGTCGATACGAACTCACCGATAACCTTTTACTTCATAAATTGCCCGATGTTTCAGATAATTGGCGTCATTATCGATCTTTGGAATTCTGTGTATCTACCTGCATGTATATATGAGCAATATAATATTGTTAAATCAGTTAAAATTATCGATCTTTATTATTGTTAAAAGTAGGCGTTTCTTACAATATTTTGTAAAATAGCTATAAAATAACTGGTAGACTTATCGTATAGTTGTACTGTCGACCACTTAAGAGGTAAGGACGATATTGCAATAACACGGTGCAACCAAACCACAACACGATACGACAGCACGATAACACGATGCGATAGCGCAACGTGATGCGACAATACGACTTATTATCGCATTATCACGTCGTGCTATCACGTCATATTGTCTTCTTGTATCACATCACACTGTTACTGCATTATCAAATCGTGTTGCCATGCTGTCGCGGTCGAATATCACACAATAGCATCATTCTGTCGTGGTGTCGAGATCGGCAGTAAGAAGGTACGACATTATATCGCACAACAGCAGATTGTTGTGATGTATATCATTAATACCGAATACGACGGTACAATATTAATATCCTTATTAGTCTGGTAAGACGTGTGCAATTACAATAACATAGTAGATAAAATTTGATTAGAAACCTTTAAATACTACAGTAAATATTACAGCAAAGCTGCAGTGTTACGATTTAAACAGGTCGTAGACCAACATTCGTGTTAGGCCTGAGTCTACAAACTGTAGATCAACATTCAAAACTGTTCAGGTCGTAGATCAACATTAAAAATTGTTGAAGTTGTTCATTTGTTCCATCAAGTCAAGATTACAACGTAGACCTAGATCTGCAATCATAGTTCAACATTCGAAATTTCAAGAGTGATAACAAATAAAACAAATAAGAAAAGAATTAACTGAATACTTAGAAGATTTTAAACATTCCACTCCATAAAGTAATCAAACTTGATAATTTGTCTGTATATATCAATACCTTGAATGATTTCATTTCGGAATAAATTAATTAATAAATTGAAAAAATCTAGCATAATATTAAGCGCTGTGTACAATGGATTACTTCCCTTTATACTTATAACCTTTTTTCAACAAACTGAACTTGTCGGATTTGCCAGTATTCATTTACATAATGGGCTATAACTTAGGAAAGCCAATTTTCATATTTCGCTCTGTCATTGTTTAAGTAATGTAAGTTTGCATAAATGTGCAACTTAACGAACGTTTTTCACATGCAAGTCATGCTGAATGAGACCTAAGCCCGTGATCATCAAAGGTTTAAGTCTGGAATTTAGGAATTTGCTATGCAACGGCTCAAGTGATGAAACTGTGCATGACGTGCATTCTGACTATAAACAACCGCTCAACAAAACTTTATTGGTATTAATTGCCTAACAACAAAACGCCGTTTCAACAATTTGTCAGTCATATTAACGACGGTGTCAAGCATAATGCCCAACTTTATACTGCTACTTCGCCACAGACACGTGACATAATACTTCATCCAATCATATCATACTGACACCGGCCTGTACTGTCCTCTTACTGTTGAGCGTCAAGCGAGGAAGCTACTACATTGTAGAACCTTGTTCACGTCATTGGCCACGCGGTAAAGGATCGAACCCAAGACCTCCCGTACTCGAAGTGGGCGCACTACCACTGGACTCCCTAGGCAGTTGTTGCAGAGAGCACGTTAGATGCAACACAAAAGATGGTAAGTAATTTTGCGAGATATAAAACACACTTATGCTAATAGTATATACTATATCCAAAACTCAGACAGACACATAGGATGACAGGTAAATCAAGTCAACTGGATGTCGCGCAATCATGAAAGAATGCTGTCACATTGGGTCGATTTGAATCCACTTAGCCTTTGAGACTCGGCTATTAGAGACATTAGACATTAGAGTGATGTTAAGCCTAAACGTGGTATAGTTCAGTATTGAGGTCAGCAATTCTTATACGCCCATAGTAACGTATAATGTTATGATGCCGGTGTCCATCTGTCCGTCTGTCTGTCCGTTAGCAATTTCGTGTCCGCTCTGTAACTCTTGAACCCCTTGAAGAATTTCGAATAAACTTGACTCAAATGTTGACTACATCGAGACGACGTGCAGAGAGCATGTTTTGGATGGCTAGTTTCAAGGTCAATGTCACACTAAGGGGTCAAATGTCATATGTGCAATTTCGTGTCTGCTCTGTTACTCTTGAACCCCATGAAGGATTCAAAGAAATTGACACAAACGTTCACGACATGGAGACGACATACAGAGCGCATGTTTCGGATGGCTCGCTTCAAGGTCAAGGTCACACTAAGGTTGTATATGTCATAGCTTTTGGCGTATATTGCTCTGCATTGCGGTGCTCTTGTTTGTAATGGAACGGTCTGTTATTTGGGTAATGCTAAAAAATTCGTACGATTTGATAAAGTTTATGTAGGATCATAATGATTTTTTTTTTCGACTAAAATGTATCGCCATGATAGTACAGGTAAAAAGAAGTATTTATGTAAATTTTGTGGGTGTGGGTTCATAGCTATATTTCTATAAATTCTATAAAATGTAATTAAGCAATACAAATTTAGTATGACAAATGCATGTTTGAAGCGAAGTAAGCCAAAATGTTTATAATATCCAAAGTTACGACAAAATTTTTATTTTCATTGATCGTGGTGCTGGTAACTTTATAGCTTGTAAAATCTAAATCATCCGGGACACAAAACATTTCTAAGAATACCATTTTTAAGCTAAGTGATCAAATATCACTTACACTTACATGTTATATAAACAAAAGTAACTTTTGGTGAAAGTAAGTCAAGAGGTGTTGGCTTATTATTTAAAAAAAAGAACAGTGGTTTTTCAAACTAATGATATTGTTGTAAATAAAGAAGGAAACTATATTATTAACTGTATATTCGGAAAGATTCACTTTAGTAAATTCATATGGACCAAATGCTGATAAACCTGATTTTTATAGCCTAAGGCATATTTTTCAAAATATAGATGACATAGGAAATAGTTCATTCATATTATGCCAAGATTTTAACTTAGTAACAAATGTTGATTAAGATTACTGTAACTACAAATCTATAAATAACAATAGAAATGCCAGGATATTTTTACTCGATGCCATCAAAGACAGACGCCTGCATGATCCTTTGAGAAAGTTGAGAGATGATGCAAAAAAGAATACACGGAGAAGATCATTTTCTAGCCTACAAGCAAGACTAGATTTTTTAGAATTTTTATTGTAACTGACGACTTTCTTTCTCAAATCAGAGTTTGTGATCAAGATATAAGCTATAGGTCAGATCATTCGCCTGTTATTTCAAAATTATCCGTAGAAAAATTTACCGATAGTAAAGGTTTATAGAAAAATAATAATTCAATGTTACATGATAGTGAGTATCTCAAATGTATAAAGGAGAAAATAGAAGAGGTAAAAGCACAGTAATGTTTACATATCTATAATCTAATGTCTAATCTACAAGAAATAGGTAATGCTGGTATTCAATTTACAATCGATGATCAATTATACTTAGAAACCATTTTTAATGGAAATAAGAGGAAAAGGAAAAACTATATCGTATTCTATTTCTAAAAGTAAATCTACCAAATCTAGAGAAAAGTACAGTGCAACCTCTGTAGAGCAACACCTTTTGGGAGATACAAATTTTGACTGTTATGTAGAGGTTGTTGTTCTGCAGAGGTAAATTTGATAGTATATTTCAGCTTAGGGAAATTTTGATGATGTTGTTATAGAGAGGTTTTTGCTTAAGAGAGGGCCGCTCTGGAGAGGTTGTATTGTATTTGATTTCCAAGATTAAAAAGCTTGAGGAAAATCTAGTCATGAAGCTTTACTTATTTCAAAAGCAGAATTAGAGAATATCAGGCAGAAAAAAACGTCAAGTTTCTTTTTTGTAGTTTAGAAAAGTCTATGTAAACAAAACAATTCCTTTTACAGAAAAAGATGACGGAAGTACGGTGTACAGCAAGACATGTTAAAAGAAACCGAACTGTTTTGCAGTAAATTATATACCAAGGGAGATACACTCTCTGATATAAGTATTGAAGCGTTTTTAGAAAATGCCAATGTTTCGAAGCTAAGTTACTGTAATGATCAATCAAATGATCTAGGACTCCTTTCATATGTAGAAATTTCGCAAACCCTAAAATCTATATATGAAAACAACGAAAAGAGTCCTGATTCGGATGGTTTTACTTCTAACTTTTTCAAAGTATTTTGGTTACAACTTGGTAATTTTGTAGTTAGGGCTATCAACTGTGTGAAGGGACAGCTTTCTGTGACACAAAAACAATGTGTTATCACTTGCATTCAAAGGGATGATAAACCAACGCAATAACTAAAGGACTGACGGCCGATCACATTATTGAACTCTGTATATAAGTCAATTTCAGGTACAATAGCAAAACGACAATTTAAAGTAGGTTTTAGATATTCCTATTGACAAGGATCAAACAGGATTTCTCAAGGGCAGATATTTCAGCGAGAATACCCGTCTTATTCATGATATAATGAACCTCACTATGTAAAATGAATTTCCGGGTCTCTGGATGATGATTGATTTTGAGAAGGCTTTTGATACTTTGTCGCTGGAATTTATTGACACGACTTTTGTATTCTTTTATTTTGGCCCAATGTTTAAGAAATAGATAAAACTGTTTTACACATATATGAAAATATGCATTCAATTATACGGGTATTTGTCTGACTATTTTGTTATTAGACAAGTCTGTCGTCAAGGGGACCCTATAAGTCCTCCCATTTTTCTTTTATGTGCAGAGATTTCAGCCATCAAAATAGTTTAATAATATTTTATTGCAACTATTACAGACATGAATGAAAACAATACATATGTATACATATATATATATAGTGCAAATGGGTCGGGCTACAAGTTTTAACAACATTAGCGACAGCCCTCCCCAAAACGTCACAATTTCACATATATATCTGTTCCGATACTTGTCTTGCAATTATTGTATGGTAGATTTATTACAGCGTAGAAAATGTATAACTACGTAATGACAAGATAAATTAATTTTGAAAAAGAGAGTAGGAAAAGAAAAAAAGAGGATTTGTCAAATGCCCCCTTAATACTGCCGAACCCTGGTTAAGTGTTTATTGGTGACAGAGTTCAATACTCGAGACGATAACGATAATTTTAAGGTACATTCGTACTCTTTTAACGACATAAACTGGTTTACGGTAAACACGTGTACATGTAACTTCCTTGTTTTCTTGTTTGAATAACATTAATTATTTCGAAAGATTTCGAAGGTAAGCGGGAATTTTTCAGTTAATTTACTTATATACAAGCTCAAGTCATCTGATTTTAGACTTTCAGGACATAGAAAATTGCCGTCAAGCTAAGTATACATCAAAAATGATAACTTTCATATTCGAGGTTATTTTTAGATCTGTGTATAAAAACAATATATTTAATTCAAGCAGACATTGCATTTATTTTTATAAATTATCTAGTGCTGTAGACAGTGTATTCTAAGTAGCTTACTCTTTTACTCTTTTTGTTATGATAAATGAAAAAGTAGAATTATGGGCAAAGACATACATCAGCTAACATATAATTATTGTAATTTCTTAACAAGGATAGCTAAGAAATTATCAGCTGATAGCTGCAAGTTTAAAAATAGCCAGGCAGCTCAGATGGAAGAGCAGCCTAGACTTTGTCACATCAAAGTTATAGGAAGGTCTCAGGTTCGAGTCCTGGTCTGGCTACAACTTGATGATTGATATCTGTTAAGTTTAATAGCTTTAGAATTTGAATCTTTCGGTATGTTTGATGAATTTTTGGGTCTCTTTAAAAATGAATTCGTTTTCAGCATCAGTTAATTGTTCGTTTCCAAACAGTAGCTTATCTGAGCTCAAAGGATGAAAGATTCTAGTTGCTAGGAATAAATTACGCCTCTGTAATGTAAATTGTTTACACTTGAAAAAATAATGTTCAGCATCTTCAACACCACTACCGCAGTCACATGTAGGGTTTTGTCTTAAGTGATTTTTAAACAAGTCTGCATTTAAATTGCTGCATTGGTTTCTGATTCGAGCATGGTAAACTGAAGAGATTCTTTCACCACTTAAAAAATATTTTGGTACATCCGGTGATTTAAAATGGTCCCTTAATGATGATTTGAAGTTTGAAAGTGTTTGTGAATCTCTAGTATTTTGGTCTAGTTCATTCCATAATTTAATAGAAGACGGTATCACTGATTTGGAGTAAATTTCTGTCCGTCTTTGAATTGATGAAAAGTTTGAATTGTTTCTCAGGTTATAAGGATTAGTTTCATTAACAATAGGCGGAAATAAGTCAGAAAGATATATTGGTAATAGACCATGTTTTTCTTTGTATACTAATATAAGTTTTTGCATTTTACGTCTGTCTGAAAGAGACACCCAGCCAATTTCATTTAACAATCTATTGATTGAAACGGAACGTGTAAGACCAGTTACTACCCTTGCAGCTTCATATTGCATTTTTTCTAAGGATTCTTTTTCAAAGACAGTGCAGCTATCCCAAACCACGGATGCGTATTCTAAAATAGGTCTTAGATAGGAAATGTATATTTGATTAAGTGTAGCACGTTTTAATTTGAATTTTAACATTTGCATTGAACCTAGAACTTTTGATGCTGAAGACGTTATGTTAGATATATGTTCATGCCAAGAGCCGTCATTACTTAACGTTACCCCTAGATGCTTATGGTGCTGGACAGGAGACAGATTAGTGTTATTAAAGACTAATTTTGGGAGTGATCTATCAGCCAAGGAAAACGTAACAACCTCTGTTTTTAGCGGATTAAAATTTACCAACCATTGTTTTGACCATTCATTAATTTTTTGAAGGTCTGAATTAAGCGTTTCTTCAATTGTGTTTGTATCGAAAGATGATACTGCAAGGCTGCTGTCATCAGCAAAAAGTCGTGCAGTACTTACTAAAGAATCAGCTATGTCATTAACATATACTAGAAATAAGAGAGGGCCAAGCACAGAGCCTTGAGGAACACCGGCATTTATATATTTTGTTTCAGAAAAAGAAGATCCTACAAATACTCTTTGCATTCTGTCACTAAGATAATTTTCAATCCATTTGTTAAGTTTGCCTGTAACACCATATTGTCTTAATTTGTGTAAAAGACCAGAATGCCAAACCCTGTCAAATGCTTTTGATATATCACAAAAGACAATACAAGTAAATTTTTTTTCATCAAAATTAATGCTTTACAAATTTGATGATATATATCAATTAGTTGATACACAGAAACTGTTGAGTGACCAGGAAGAAAACCTGACTGATTTTTGTAAATGAGGTTATTTGAATGAAAATAATTGTATAAGTGTTTGAAGATTACTCTTTCCATGGTCTTACCAAGACAACTGATTAATGAAATTGGTCTGTAGTTGGATGGAATATCTTTGTCACCCTTTTTAAACAACGGCATTACATTAGCTAGTTTAAGACTACTTGGATATGAGGTTTCTTGCATTGACCTGTTGAAAATAATGCAAAGAGGCTTACATAATGTTTTAGCAGTTTCTTTCAGCATACGATGGCTTATTTCATCAGGTCCACTTGCCTTTTTAATTACTAAGTTGGAGAGAACATCAGAAATTTCTTGTTCTGTGATATTTATATTGTTAATAGAGGCATCAGTTTTTGAAACAAAATCTGGAAGTTCAGACTGAGAGTCATCAATTGTAGATATTGAAACAAAATAATTGTTTAAGGTATTGGCTATTTCGTCATCAGAAACAGAATAAGAGGTATCTTCATTCTTAAGTGGTGGTATTTTGTCACATTTGGTCGAATTTTCTTTAATAAGCAATTTTACCAGTTTCCAATACTGTGAAGGATTTGTATTATTTAAATCATGTAGTGAAAACTCAATGTTATTAAAAAATATTTCTTGGGCATGCTTTTTCATATTATTTACTTTATTTCTAACTCGTTTGAAGTTATTCCAATCTGAAATATTATTTGATTGCACAGCCTTTTGTTTAAGTCTATCGCGTTTTCTTGATGTTCTGCGTATTTCGGAGTACCATGGCTTATCACAGGGACGTACTGTTACAAAGTAGGTTGGAATACATGATTTAGCCATGTCAAGAAATTTACTGACAAAAGATGAGAAAGCTTCATCAATTGAACCATTTAAAAGAAATGACCAGTCTTTTAATCTTATAGTATGGTTTAGTTTATCAAAATCTGCATTTTTATAGTTCCAAACACGCCGCTTAAAAGGAGTACTAAATTTAAAATTAATTTTTATATGAGCATATGTGGCATAGTGATCACTTATAAGTCGGTCTGTTTCAAAAATACCAGATTCATATGTGATAATGTTGTTTGAAATGGCAATTGGATCAATTAATGTACTTGAATAGTCACTTACACGAGTTGGTTCTTCTATAATATTTCTCATATTATTCAGATTAAGAGTATCTTTAAATTTTCTATTAAGTGAATTAAGTTGGTCCTCATTTATATCTCCGACTAATATTATGTTATTTATTTTCTCTGAAGCCTTTTCAATACAAATATTTAGTTTGTCCCAGAAGTCTACAGTATAGTGTGGTGGTCTATAGACTGTACATATCAAAAAAGATTTACTTTTATCTTTAATTTCAATCCATACAGATTCTGGGAGGAAATTCTCCAAGTCTAATAATCTTTGGGGTCTCAAATGAGATGAAGCATAAACAAGAAATCCACCTGAATGTGCTGTGTTATCCTTCCTGAATAAATAATCAAAACCATCCAGAGACAATATACTATTATTTACTTCAGTAGTTAAGTGTGTTTCAGTGAAACATAGAATGTCGTAATCCATAAAATTTTCTTTGATGTAGTTAATTTTGTTTCTTATACTGCGGATATTTTGATGTAATATTGAAAGGCAATGATCCGTATCATTTACAGGGCCTGGATTAAGCTCAATATCTCCTGACAACAGTATTAATTTGATTAAAACCATGTAACAAAAACAACTAGGTAATAAGTCAATATGTGAATTGTGTACAGGTGATTGAACATTCATAAATTTACTGTTTTGGTAAAAATTTTCATGAAGATTTATCGAGCTATACAGAACAATAGCTAAAATCAAATCACACTGAATATGATGGACAATCTCAGAAGTAAAGTTATTAACATATTTAACCAGCTTATTTTTTATCCACATGAAATAACTGGTCACAATAAGGATTGGATATGAAACAAAACAATAAGATTTAGAAACTCTCTGTCTACCATTGTAATAAAGCCCTATTGTCACTCTCCATGAAGCTATGTCATTACCTATTAGGTAAAAGTTTTAAGTCAATAATTGTGGAGAATGAACAACAGGCTTTTGTATTAAGTGGGATGGGTAATACCCCAGGGAACCGGCAGAAAAGGGAACTATTTGGCAGTTGGCGACAAACAATGAACAAACTAAACAGTAAGAAAACAAAGCATAAAGAAATGCTAAGTATGAACATTTTTGAAGAAAAAATGAAAAATTGAAAGATCATTTCCTGGATAGACTGAATAGGAATTATAGCAATTAACTATATTTAAAAAATATGCTACTTCATAATAGAAATGATAGACTTACGGTAAGTTATGGCAAAAACATTTTAAATTTTGCAATTGTAGTACAGTGAGAAAGAAAACAAAAAAAAGAAAAACAACAACACAAAATAATAATAAAAAAAACACAACAAAACACAATGCAGTAGACTGACTAACCGTTAGATGCAAATCTTAAATCTTGAAATTTGCAACAGATTACAAACACGGGAACGTAATTATGGTAAACACACTTTAAACTATATACTTATTTTAAGAAAATTAATATAATAAATGCATCATACCCTGTAATCACACTTCAGACTATATACTTGTTTATAGTAAATAATAAGTGCATCATATTAAATATCTACAGTGAAAAACTTAATTTCAATTGAATTTATTTGTAGTATATTATACTTAAAATTAAATTTTTAATTTTAAGCAATTGGTTAGTGAACTATTTTCATAAGTTTTGTAATTTCATTACTAAAATAAGTAAGACTAGAATTTTGAGACTCCACACAGGAAAACATTAACAGGTTTAAGTCTGGAAAAATGCCCATGGAAAACAACTTCTAATTATGTTATAAGCATCAGTGTTTGGTGTTTACTTAAACAGTTGTGTAATTATAATCCATACGTAATTTATATAGCTAGAATGTGTAAAATTCTAATACTGATTTAAATACACCAGCACTTGATTGTATAGATAAACGGACGCATGACGTGACTCACTAGCTATTGAAATATACTTTGACTAAATATACAGAGCGCGGGTTGTCATATGCATACATAACAAGGGAAAGAACTCGTAAATTTTCCAGTGGTAATAAGAAGGTTCGCTATCTTCCCTTTATTGATGAAAGTGAGCGGTTGCTCATAATTAACGTAACGTACTATATTGCACTAAGTAGATAATAAAAAAGCAGATCGTTTATGGGTTTTGTTTTTCATCAAAATTAGAAACAGTAAGAAAATAAAAGGAATTGTAATTGATGGAGTAGAATATAAAATAAGTCAGTTTGCTGACGATACATCGCTGTTGCTAGGTGTGTCTGAAACCTCTTTGCACTCTACTTTAGATGTTTTGAACGAGTTTGCAATGTATTCTGTTCTAAAGGTGAATTATGAGAAAACACGCGTAGTGTGGATCGGTGCTTTGAAATACAATTTAAGGTCAATAAGGACAAGATGGAAATTAAACTGGGGTACAAGATCATTTAAACTGCTTGGGCTGAAATTTTATATTGACCAAAAAACATGTGCGATATAAACTACAATGAAAAGGTTGATAAAATATGGAACGTAATTTCATACTGGAACAAAAGAAACCTTACACCGATTGGCCCCCGATAACTGTCGTAAAATCTCTTCTTTTACCTTTACTGACATATCTTTTTGTGTCTTTACCAAATCTCGAAACACAGACCTTACAGGAAATAAATAAACTGCGTTTGGCAAGGGCCGACAAAAATTATTAAACTTTCAGTTGCAGTAAAGGAATCACGAGTGTAAAAAACATAGCGGACCATATACAAGTACGATATACCCAATACCAGTGCAGAATGCAGAGCAACAAGAGAAGTGGAGCTTTTAAAGACTGCCTTTCGTGGGGTATTGCATCTGTTCTGGCACATCAGTAATCATAATCATGCATCGGTTTCATTTCCATCTCTGCCTATAATCTTCAACAAAATGCAGCGTTCATTCGAAAGGTAGGCACTTTGTTAGCGTCAAGTCACTTGTAGATTTCCTCACAAGATCTTCTCACAATGTGATGTCTTTTCTAACAAGGCAGTACACACGAGTTAATAAACTTAAACATTTATCCCAGAAGGATTACTTACACACGGGTGGTAAACGCGCAATCCAATTCCCGCTGGAAATACGCTTAAAATGGGTTGCGCAACGTCCGGCGCTGTGTTGCGCGTAAAAAAAGACGAAATTGAGGTATGTGAAGTTATGATTTTGCTTAGTATGAGACAAGAATAAATTTTCTCGAAAAAAGCAGAATGCTATTCGACACAAATATGATAAGACATCATATGTATAAAATATCTGTTTTGTAATTTATGATTCGGCTCTATTATAACAAAAACTCAGGCGACACGAAGCGTGAAAAAAGTATGAAATCAACAAAAATGGAAGTTTCTGACCTCATATGCCTTATCTGAGGAAATCTGATGCTTTTTGTGATAACTCATCTGTTATAAAGTAACGAATATCAAAATTATTTGCTTCAAATCCGGTTTACGGGGACATAATTGACAAAAAATCATCGGGAATGGGGTTGCGCACTGGGAATGGAGTTGCTCGTATACATCATAATGTATATAATGTATACGCGCAACTCCATTCCCGCGACGCAACCCCATTCCCGATTATTTTTGCCAATCTTTCCCCCAAAACCAACATTTCAATCAAGTATATGTAAGATTCATGACTGTTTTACACGTGTTTGATTATTAGGAGCTTCACATTTCCAGAAAGGAGGCACAAGAGTTAGAAAATTTGCATTTTTCATGAGTCCATGCTTTTTTGACAGTTCGAGCCAGCAGATTTTTCGTGATAACAGAGCTGATTCTTAAATAAATAAATTAATATTTCACACATATGATCTTTATTCATTTCTGTGTCGAATAGCATTTTGCTTTTTTCGAAAACACTCGTAAATGTGTCATTATTTACAAAAACAAAAACCCACCTACCTCGATTTTGTATATATTGATGCGCAACACATAGCACCGGAAGTCGCGCAACCCATTTTAAGCGTATTCCCAGTGAGAATTGGATTGCGCGTTTACTACCCGTGTTACACAGTGTTTATTATGAAAACTACAATACACGTAAAAGTTATTCAAATTCTTCAAAAGCTTCAGCATTTTCCTTGAAAGGAATATTAACTTTACAGCACAACAACAACTGAAGGATGATACAGCATATTCTTCAATGTATACGTATTGAATCCATTTATATCAAATCAAATACTTCAATGTCATCTCTGTTCCCGCCTATTATCATTTTGAACATTTGCTGGTTGCAACAAATAGCTCTTTGCCAGGCTGATTTATCATCAAATTTCACAACTTCACCTATCAGTTTGCCATTCAGTTCATATATGATCACATTGCGAGAGTTGTGTCTAAACATGAGAAGACTTCCTCCTTCTGTAAGATAACTATCGTAAGCGATACTTAACTTCGTACCATTGTAATCGTTACAAACTTTTCCATTTTTATCGAGCACAATCAGTCCCTTGTGAGAGTCAACAACATAAATCTTGGAACCATCGTTATAGACAACTACACTGCATATGTTCGAAAACAGCATCTGCCCTGATAGGTTCCTACTGAACTGTTGCAGCTTTCTCCCCAGCACACTGTATATATAAATAGACGTGCCTCTGTCTGAAATATACAGATTGTTATCAGCATATGCTAGTCCATAACATTTAAAGTCCGTTGTTAGTTCGTTTTTGAATGTCATTCTGTCTGTTAGCGAAATGAAGTGAACTTCTTGCTTGTATGGCAAACATACAGCAGCCTGATGTAAACTTATGGAGCAGGCTTGCCATGGTCTCCTAGGCAGGTCACAAAAGTCTATAACAGAATATGTTAAGCTGTCCAAACGTTTCAGCTTGTTGTTTGCGTGGTCAGACAGAAGTATTGTACCATCCTCCAAAGTACAGGCGCTTTTAATATTACATGCATATTCATCTGACGGAATTTTAACACTGTATTTCTTGATGTCTATGATTTGAAGTTTAGCTTCCGGCGGAACGTTACCAGCTTCTGAAATATTTGATTTTTTATTTATCTGACGTGAACTTTTCCGTTTAACAGAAACTGTTTCTGTATGTTCAGCCTTCTTAGTGTCAGTCTGCGTAATATTTCCAAGGGCATATAATTCTTGTAATAAAGCAGGAAGTCTAGAATCTGCTCTAAATTCAATATCAGGTTCCTGAGGTTTTGGTTTGCTTTCTTCCATGGATTTGACCACTTTGCTAACTATTTCATTACCTTTTTTGGTATCAACAAAAGTTTGCGATGCATTTTTATTAGTTACTGCAGATACAAGCCTATCTCTTGCGGACTGTATGCTGGCTTTGTTTCCCTCAATTGCCTTCATTTCTTTTTCTAACTTGATTATAAAGGATTTATATCTAACTTCGATTGAAGCTACTGTATTCTGTTCCAGCTCGTCAAGTCTATCATTGATTTCCGTTCTAAACGTTCTGATGTGTTCTAGTGTTGCAGTTTTTTTCTTCATAAGCTCATGTATTTCACGTTGAAATTTCTCATGTTGAACTTTGAGCGTTATCTCAGTTGATTTTAATTTCTCCAGTATATTGTCTTCTTTGTTGATACGCTTTTGTTGTTTTGCAGAAATTCTGGTATGTAAAAGATTTCCTGGCATAACCTGTATAAATAGAGGAAACAATGTGGTTTGTTTGTCAAAGAAATATTCAAACTCTCTTTTAATCAAATGTTGATCTGTTCACTCGAGAGCAACAACCTCTAAAAAGATTTCTGCCGTGCACTGGTAATCAGCAGATATAGAATCATGTGATTGTGACTGAACACAATCCAACGCAATTTACACGGTTGCTGACAGAACAAGATGATATATGAATCCCCAACGTTACCTTTAGTACATTGTTGGCAAGATGTTTTTCTTGTTTGTTTTATCTATAGGATGTTACAAAATGTACACTTAGTAATCAAGGAAAAATTTTCTTAAGAATAAATTTATAAAACAGTGGTAGTTCAAAGTAAATCATTCTCGCATACCAGAGCTCTACCATGGTTCCCCGGTCGTCTCGGGTACCATGTCAAACATCTGATGAATGAGAATGAAAGTAAATACGACGGCAGTATTTAATTCAGAATGCTGTACAAAGTGTTAACAGACAGTACAGGACATAGATTAATATAAAAACCAGGGATGACATAATCCAGAGAAAGCCCAAAACTGCCCTTTAGAACCAATTGACATTTTAAAAATATTTATGGAGCCTTCTTTATTTTTGTGTTGTGTTACAAAAGTGTTGTTTCTATCAAATGAACCCAAATGTAAAGAACAATTTGATTGTGTGTGTGTGTTTTTTTTTGTTTTTTTTTTTTGTTTTTTTTTTTTTGTTGTTTTTTTTTTTTTTGGCATGGCCCGTAGAATAAATCGTGTCTGTCAAATATGCAATTAGCAATACAAAAATTTGTAAACAAAAGACAACCATGGAAATTTGTCAATAATAATTGATATATAGATATATTAATTGTTGATGTTGTTGATCATACGGTATGTTGATAGTACATGCAGTCCATGTTTTCCTACATACCCATATGTTATATTCTTTTTGTACATGACCCATTGTTATACAACATACATGAGTGTTATATGTAAATCATGTTAAAATATATAACACAGAGCAACTCTAATGCTTAAATTCCATTTTGTTATTTCTTTTCTGACATATTTTGGCTTGAAACCTTCTTTGGAAAAAAAAATTAACAATGCATGGCGAAAAACACTTTAACCTTTGCTGAGACGTTACATAATTTAGTTTGCCATAAATTATTTAAATGATTATTTATAAAATAACACCGTTTGCTTATTATTTAAAGAACGCAATTTAAATGTCTTTTGAACAATGTTTATGTATTAAATAAACTTGTGTAATGTTTGCATTTAGGCGATTTTTTTACAAAGTAACAAATATTTAAGATGTTAATCAAAAGCACCTGTCAATAAATTTTGTTTCATTGCATTGTACTATGTGCTGGTATATTTCATTCACATATTATTTGTCTTGTAATAGCGTGTAAACATTATCTTTTTGTTTCATCAATCGGTATATTGTGTTGTCGGAGCCACTTTTCTGACTCTACCGCTAGATGTTGACATGATATGATAAATAGGGACAAAGAATTTTGTTTGTACAGATATTGATAAACTGAACATATGAAATAAAATCCAAATTATGTTCTGTTTAAAATTTACTTCACAGCGGATTCAACTTAACCTTTAGCCTGTTGGCGGCAATCGGTTTTGTTTTGAGACCAGTGCAGACCAAGATCAGCCTGCACGTTCTTTCAATGAACATCCCTTTGAACGATGGACCAGTCCATTTTAAAAATTTAGCACGGTAAAGGTTAAGAAAAACGAGGTACCATTTCGCCGTATCAAACAGTGTCTGAATATTTCTATGTTCTTAGTTCGTACTCCTCCTTTAAGTTTAGTGCGACCGCATTACATATTCAATGCTTCCTTGGGCTAGTGTTACGGTTTCTGGTCCTTCAGAATCGTAAAGTCTGTTTAGTGTTCATTTATGACATGACAGAGTTTTCTTTTCAGCCGTCTATAAGGATAATGCACTTTTAGTTTCCTCTTACGAAGCGAATCTGTTATTTCATTGCGTGATTGCATTTTATGCTTCTATGGAATTTCCCCAGAAATGTACCTATCTATTTAAAAAAACAATTTATTAGTATGATGCTGTTGTCGTAAAAAGTAATTGGACTCAGTCTTGTGACCAAGGGATCCATTCTTCAAATTTGTTCTTTCGTGAAAATAATCCACTTAAACCATCTCAGGATGTTGCACTTTTTATTGCGTTGCGAACATACACAATAACAAAGGTTCTATTATTACATTGGTTAATTGTATCCCGTGAAATTTCTAAACATTTACTAATAAAAAAACTTTCTATATATACAGGACTGTGAAAACAATGCCTTTACTACATAATTAATAGACGGAAACGTTTAAATATGTATTGATATTAAAAAAGATATTTAAAAAAAAAAGCAATATTTCAAGCTGAAATGTACAGTTGTGACATAAACCTGCCACGAAGATCAAACACGAAACATTAAAATAAATACAATTAGGATTTACCTGTGGTCTACTGCCATGCATATATCACATCCAACATCAACATGGTTTTGACAATACATATCGATATGGTGGAGAGTATGTCTGTCACATCTTCCTGATGGCGCCGTAGGTGGAGGTTCGCTTGATTCAATACGTGGTGACAGCTGCAAATTATCTGATCCCGATGGAAATCGACCTTTTCCAAGAATAGTGTGATCACTTAGTGATGGGAAGTCTTCATGGATTTTCACACATGTTAAACAATAGTAATCCTGACATTCCACACAATAATTTTCTGCTTCAGTATTTCGGCCTTTCAGTTTACAAACAGGACATAAAAGATCAAACGTTTCGTCCGACTGTACGTCTATGTTTAAGCTTGCGGCAGCTCCCATTTTTGTTGTTGTTGTAAAGTGTTAACCCAACCTGTGACTGAATGCTTTAGATATTAACCACCAAGTTGACAAAGTCAAAAGACAAACATCAGTATTCAGCACAAGCGTAACTTCAAAAGGGTTTATTCAAAACTATATTCAACATTTCGCTTTTTGAAAACCCTATTAACTGTATATTAACCAAATCTATGACTTACATTAACGCTTCCGTCTGTAAGCTAACCTTAATACACTATACTCGTTTGTCAGCGTCAAGTTTTGTCGGACAAGTGTTCGTTTTTCAATATAAACAGATGACAAATAGCTGTGAAACGTTTTTATTATATCCTCATAGTATTACAAAATAGATTTCAGACTTTGGTCTATACCAGAGCACGGGCATTCATTTGACTAAATAACAATAGAAATATCATTTGTTTATATGATAATAACTCAAAAATAATGTTAAAGATTAAAAGACAAATAGATTAACAATAAACAAAAATAAATAGATAAACAAATTAACAAATAAAACCCTCTGGTATCTGCCGATAAACTTTGGTTTGAAAGCAAAAAGTATTGTTTAGCTGTGAAACTGGATTTGCCAGCTTTGTAATTATTCAATTAAATGTATTAAACAATACCGTTGTTTTGCAGAGTTTATAAGTGGGTTCTGCCCCTAATTTGTTTATGTTATTATTATTTATGAAATATTTTATAATACATTGGGATTAAAGATCAATACTGCGAAGACTAAAACGGTTATGACTTTGAAAAAGTACTAGACACACTCAGTGCGACTTTTCTTTATATAATAAACAATTAGAGATTGTATCGTCATTTCAATATTTTGGGGTATACTTCTTCAGAATTTGGAACTGGCATAGAACGCAAAAAAATGCATAGCAGAGCATGCGTCTAAGGCTATGCACAAATTGTTTACAATTGTTTATTGTTACGAATTTTCAATGAAGGAAAAATGTATATTTTTGATTTGTTACTGCTCAGAAATTTAGGGTATTAATGAGGTAAAAAACATTGAAATAATCCAAACCAAGTTTTGGCATACACTTTTATGTGTTAATAAATCAACCAATCTGATTAGTTTGTATGGAGAACTTGGAAGAGTTCCCATGACAATAGATAGAAAGATAAATATGGTACGCTACTAGTGCCGTTTACTGAATTTGAATGCTGCGTAATGATACGAATAATATAAGTTAAAATTCAAAGTGGGCGTTTCAGATAAAAATTATGTTAAAAACCTGGGATTGCCGGGTATGTTGATAAGTCTATATAGTAACAGTATTTCCTTTTCTACTATACATCAAACAGAGAATATTGGGCAATAATTATTAAACTCAGTATGCTAATATTAACAATTCGCAGCGATTACTCTCTTACAGTAGATTTAAACATTCCTTTAATCTTGAAGTATATTTAAATAAAATTGAAGATAAAAATTTCTAATTGCTTTTAGCAGATTGAGATTATCATCACCAAATTTGAAAACAGAAAGAGATAGATATCACAACGCTGATCGAAATGATAAAAATGTACATTTTGCCGTCTTAATATATTATAGAAAACGAATGCCACTTTCTTTTTGTATGCCCGTTCTTTAAAGATTTACGAAGAAAATATTTAAAACCATGTCATTGTAGATGGCCCACTCGCGATAAATTTGATAATCTGATGTCTTCGGAAAGTAGGAAAGAATTATTGAATCTGTCAAAATTCACTTATTTTGCGAATAAATTGAGCCATATATCAAACATATTAAAAGTTAAGCTTTATTTTGAAGCAGCATATTTTCCATTTAACTTAGCTTATTTCAGATTAATATCTTTAGAATGTTCTGTATGTAATGATATTGAAAAGCTTCTGTCAGTATTTGTATTATAATATTGGATATGTCTCGCTACTTGTCAACACTGTTTAGGCTAGAAGCATTTTATAATGCTAAATTGCTGAATAAATGTTGTAGTTATTGTTTATAACGGTTCAAGCAATACCAATGAATTAATTCATAAAATTTCTAAAATGATATTTAGTTAAATGAAACTTAAAAATACGCCGATCGCACAAGACAACGATTTATTGTACAGAATTAGAGTGGTAGATGGGTTCTTAAAATTAGCACATTTATGTGTTAATGCGAGAGCCATTCTAAAGATAATGAAAACTATGCGCTTCCGTAGAAGTTTGAAACGCAAGAAACCCATTCATGATACATGAATGACTCCTTTTATAATCCTGCAAAATTTTATTAAAAACTATCATACCGTTTCGGAGATATTTAGTTTTATATCACTGGTATCGTCATATGCATTTAGCAAAATACTTGTAGCTATGAAAAGTGAACAAAAATCAGTTAGAGCGTACATTAAAGTGTACGTTGTTCTTTACAAGCAGCTGCAAGGCAGATACTCAATAAACTGCTTACTTCATATGGGAAGTCTGCAGTATCAGAGAAGACAGGTGCGTTCGTAAATTTAGAAAGGGCTAGACAGTCATTAAAGACAAAGATGTGAAGGGATAAACTAAATTTGAAGTCTTTTATAGATTGCGTACCATATTCCAGCACGATTGTCAATAATAGCCCTACTAAACAATTGAACAAAACCAAGACCATTTTACATGTTTAAAGTATTTACAAACTGGCTCAACCCACCGATGCCGAAAATTTAATAGTTATGGACTTTGTATCAGCCTATCTTGCCAATCACTGTTCAGTATTTACTTGTTGAAATGCAAAACATGCCTTCGCATTGTTTAAAATTAATATTTATAGCTTATTTTAAGGTTGATTATATTTCGTTATTAAGTACCTAATGTACCATCTCTTGGAAAGAAGTCAATTTATACAAGGTTTACAATATATTTCGAAAAAAATTTAAGGAGTGAACGCAGCTATAGATAACTTACTTTTAACGGGTAAGCTGCATAGTACTTGTGGACGAAATAATAGCATCGGGTTTGTCAAATTTTTAACCATTTCTCGTTCATTTTTACCAACCAACCTTAAGGTCACATACCAACAACATTATTACACATTAAAAAAATGTCTTAACCTGGCCATTTTCCGAAGTACAATGACCATTTAACGCTTTGCTACCATCAAACTTCCAACTTTGTGATGGGATGAGAGGACATAAATCTGCACAAACTGACTACAAAAAGTTTTTATAAAACAAGCGTTAGCACGTTAATGTTAGTCCTAATTTTAGAGCCAAACCAACCTTATTCTCCCTAAACTGTCATCTTCCAGCTCTTTGCTTGTTATATATAGTATGTTTGAGTGTTCTCAGCATTTCCACATCTTTTTGGCAATTCCGTAAGGGATATCTTCAATGTAGTAGCAGTACAATGAATTATAATGTTACCTATTCGCGGTAAGCCTTTAAGTACCAGATGTTTTGTACCATGTTTAGAGGAAAAGCTGCATGTATGTATTACAGACATTTTGGTGATGTTCTTACCTAATTAATTTCTGATACCTATATTGGTATATTATGCCTAAATAATCATAATGCATTTTGAAAATAAAATAGATGCTTAAACTTTTGCAGCTGAAATAATCTAAAAGGCAAATATAAATATGACAATTTAAGCTATATAAGTTTGACAGCTAAGATATAAAACTAAAGTTCAGAACATACAAAGTACCATGATATGAAAGTTCCGATATTTGCACTTTAAATTTGCCACCGCTTTTGTGCTCCAGGTTATAGAATAAATTTATGTTCATAATTCATATTCATGTGTTTTCTTGCACTTAGTCTGTACAAGCTAGTCTGTGGGCAATTTCTAACTGGGGTTTACTTGGTTGTAATGGTTACACATGTTTTAGTGTCTGTAGGCTGGTACAAAGTCCATAACTATTGAAATTTTCGGCATCGGTGGGTTGAGCCAGTTTGTAAATACTTCAAATCGCAACAAGTCTTTGCTGCAAACTTTAATATTTCCGTAAGTGATGTCCTAAAATATCATTTATCAAGAGTAATTTCATTCCAATAATAAGAACAAGAAATTTTCTTGACTGGATTTATTATGAATTAAATAAAGACATGTACATTTTTTTCTTGATATTAGAATGATCATTTTACTTAAATATTAAAATAATAAAATCTGTAAAAAGATCCTTTGGAAGCAAAGAGTGCAACAAAGAATAGCAGACTCGGTTTGATTGAGTCTGTTCATGACAGGTAATGAAATGTGCAACACCTCTCACGCCCCCTAGCACCGGCTTAAGCGGAACTCTATTACACATATTTTTGAATGATCTCCATGATCCCAAAGGAGAAGAAAATACACTGAATCCAAAATTTCAATACCTTTATAATCTAGTAAGTTGATGCCGGACGACAATTTCAATTATGACTTTGCTTGTTGATGAATAATTACATATTATATTTTCACCTCACAAATGCAGAAGTCACAACAAAAACACTGGTACGAATTTTGTGGATGAAATAGTACGTTATATTTAAAGCTGATGATACTGTTGATAAAGTTTTTTTCAAGTTATAAAAGTTTTACGATTCGATTAGTAAGTCTAATAATCTAAAACTGGAATCGCTTTACACTGTCAATCAATACCCAAGGTAATGGCCTGCCTCTAAAAATCAAAACGTGTGCATAGAATCCCTTGACGTGGTTGACATATCTTACGCACAAAAATCGAGTTAAGGCCAAGTTTAATAATATTTTATTGTAACTATACATACTAAAATTGCATGAATGGTAACAATTTATAATTAAATATTTATATAGTGCAAGTCAGTCGGGCTACAAGTTGTAGCAACATTACCAAAAAGTCTCAATTTAACATTTACATATATATATATAAAGGTAATAGTTGTAAGGCATATGTTTACAAGGCTTGCTTTTTGTTGCCCGTTTATTGTGCTACAGTTCAATATAACTACTAAACGATCTAGGTAGTATATATACTGATATAATATCTACAAGTTACGCTAAAAGCAAACATCTTTTATTTAGAAAGTGCCATTCTTAGCTTTCCGGTGCGTTTGTGATTGCTTGTACAAAACCTGCATAATATCTGAAAGTTTCGGTCATTTCCCTTGTTTGTAGACAAAAAACCCTATCGTTAAACTGACTCGCCGAGACGAACCAGAATAAAACGAAGTGGTGCTCTGTATACCTATTAACAAGAAATATGTTACTATAAACAATATGGGAGGCATCCAAGGCCGAGAGGTGAT
>NW_026461244.1:0-79887 GCF_021730395.1 Mercenaria mercenaria | reverse complement strand
ATTCAGCATAAAAAGTTCATTACACAAGTACATTTAGAACTGATATGTAAGAAATCATAACAACATGTACATTGTTTACATCTGAAGTCGAGTGATCGTGTGATACCGGGAAATGCTAGAGATTCGTGGCGTAACGTATGAATAAAGCAGGTTAAACTGAATTTTAAAACAGTACAACTGTCAAATTTGTGTGGTTTGTCAGTGATAGCTGCAAAAAAAGCAACAATAATAATAATATAGAAGAATCAAGACTGGAATGGAAACCGAAAGTGAAAGTAGAACATGTAAACATTACCATGATGCCAGGGCATTACATCCACCCCCACCCCGGTTCCACACGAAGCAACTCCTGTTGCTGCATTTAAACTATTAAGAAATACTAAGTTTGAACTGTAGTAAACATGTAAATAACAATAGGTATCTGCAAGCCTTAACTTCAGCACATAGGTAATCAAGCACCTTAAATTGAAAATACATACTTTAACAGTACACACACAAAAAAAAATAAATATTGGTCAGAAATAACACAGAACACATAAAATGAATAGATTTCCCTGAACACAGTGTTTTCACATTGGTCCTACGAAGTTCTCAGTCTATTCATCGTTTGAATTGCACATTTTTCTTTTTACATAAATTTGTAAAATTAATCACTCGGAATTCACTAAATTATATTAAACTGTCATCTGTTGAGTTTCTTTAGAATCACTTTTCAACAGTTGAGTTCATACTTAAAGTTTATTTTCACTGATAACATCTCCATGTTACAAGTATTGACTTTAAATGTTACACTATATTTCACACGCGTAAGATTTCAGTTTTTTCACAGTTAAAAGTAACTTCACAAAATAGCACTATCATTTCTTTTGACTAGGAATGTTTACCATAGCTCTGACTCGGAATGTCTTTCATCTTCTGGCTAGAAATGCTTATTGTAGATCACAATGTTTCTAGGATCCGCACCACTGGATTCAATAAATACACTTTATAACTATGTTACAGTTACAGTTACGTTACAGTTACTTTCCAGACCTTTTGGTACGGCTAGGATCCTTTACCACTGATGATAGTTTTGGACGTTGGTTTTCCTTTCCATCCAACCTCGGCCTCTTCTCACTCGACTCTGCTACGTCACTCTTACGGTCCTGCGCCCCACGCTTAAGAGCAATGTTATCCAGAGACCTCTCCATTCGTTTGAGAGAGTCTGCAGCAACAGCCATCGTCTTGGTAACATCCTCAATGCGCCTGCTGTTGCGGTCGATAGCCTGAGCAATCCTTTCCAACGCACCCTTTAAGGTCTTGTCTAGGTGAGTCACAGCCATGGATAAAGCTGTGGGGGTAAGGTCGGTCTTATAATGCGTTACCTTTGTTTGAGTACCCATATCGACGGTCATGGACAGAGCAGGCGAAAAAGACTGATCTTCCCCCTGACCTAACAGTTGGTCTTTAATATCCTTCACCTCCTGCTCAGGTGTTCCCATATAATTCAGTGGTGTCCTTCTAACCTGCGGGGTGTCCAACGGCTCTGAAGTAGGAACCCCGGAACTTACACGCGCTTGGGAGTTTAGCATAGAGTCCAATCCAGACGTGATCAACGTATCTCCAAAAGACGGGACATAGACAGGGGTTGAGACTGGACAAGATGACACTGGTGCCGTGTATACTGACGTAGGCGCACTTACTATGGGTGAAGCTGATGTGCTGGGAGCACTGGTCTGTCCGACCGAACTGGTTCCAATGTCCAATGTCCAATGGAATGTAAGCGGTACTCGGTGCACTTACACCTATCGCACTACCGTATGTTGCTGTGGATACTGCCGTGTAAACAGGAAAAGACTGCCCTGCTGAGGTATATCCTGGCATAGCTGGGTCGTAGGCTGGTACTGGCGCTAAGCTCCTTACAACGGGACCACACTCCTGCTGACCTGTCCTGCCCGACGTCAGTTGCGCCAGCATCTGGGGAGTAAACTGAAGGTATACATAAAAACCTGTTTTCCATATGAAATTGACACAGGTTCAATCGTACATACACTTCTAAGGGTTCCAGGTATAACCATACTATTTTTTATACTTGTAGCTGTCCATCCATTTAATGTAATGACTTTACTGGAAACAAGACTGGATGCATGCCACAAAGCAAGGCCACTGGAAACACATGACTAATGCATGTTGAGTAACTATGAAAGATGCTTAAGCCATTTATATATTAAAACATGTGATTCTTTTCTGTCTGCCAGGCATCTTGGATTTGAACCAAGACCTCCACCATGGGCCGACCACAGTCACTCGGTTTTGAAGCCACTCCTGGCAAAACCATAACAGTCCTAAGCAAGAATTATCATATATATATATTTTTTTACCACATTAAAGTAGATCTCAGAAGAGCATTCAGTATTAGAAAGCCTTCATACCTGTATATTGATCAGCCCAGTCTCCTGTTCTGCGCCCTCAGACTCATCCTCATCCAGCTTGCTTTCATCAACACACAATCTCTGGTTTGTTTCCTCCTCTGTGGCCAACCGAAAGTCCACCCCCTCTACTGGTACCTTGGGGTTGAAGTTCTGCGCCAAGAAGCGCCTGTGTTCGCCACCTCTTTTCCTGGCATCCGACAAGTGTTTCGGCTGTGCTGCGTGCTTCTCCAACACGGCCATGGGCATGCACCTATACTGACACAGTGTGCAGAAAAAGGGAACCTGGTCCAACGGTCGGTGGCTACGATAAACATGGGCAGTCATCCTATATCTCTCAAACACGTGTATCTTCTGGCCCCGCTCACATTGAAGACATGTATAGGGCCTTCTCTTTGGGCGTCTGACATCCATGACAGCCTGTAATAGACAATAAGGAAACAACTTTTACCAACAGGAATTTACCATCAGGGCACCAGGGAAGTCAAGTGCTCGCTTGTTTACCATGATAAGTCTCAAAAGGCGTATCCCATAGTAGAATTTTAGTTTCCAAGAACCTCCATCTGTACCTGGCTAGACTAGAACTATTACCTACAACTTGTGAGCTACATTACCTATACTAAGAAAACTTACTGCCTACCACACCTCACTGCCTGCTTCCTAAGTTTATCCACTAGAGCCTTTACCCAGTTTGGCTCTGAAGTCCCCTCATACACTTTCAACTTGTCATGATGTGCCATCCTTTGCTCCCCTCGGTGGTCAACCTGTGGTGTAACAGGGTCTAAAGTTCACTATTCTAACTACAACAACAACAACTCTGTTCTGTATGATAACTACTATTTAATATTGTACTAAGTTCTAAGGTAATATATACATCAATGTCTTTCTTCAGAATTCTCTATCATAATTTTCTAACATTTTCACAGTTATTAAAAGAACTTCAATTCTTCGACATAATTACTTCAACGTTAATTGCCTCGGTCTTTATCTAACTAATTCATTTTGCTAGTATCGAACATACGCATCTAATCTAACTGAGTACCAGAATGATACTAAAGCTCTGCCTCAAAGTATGCTGTATTTAAGGAAAACTGTCTATCGGATGACTAAAATGTTTTTCTCGGAGCACACACGCAAATGACCATTAGAAAATAAACATGTCATAATTCCTATTTAGTCAGCTTGTCAAAACAATTAGTAACTGAACAAAAACAACAATCATGACGTGGACAGAGGGTAGTTAACCTGGGTGAGATATCATGACCTGTCACTTTCTCATATGACCAAGTGCTGAAATTATTTTAAGTAGCATTCCGAAATTCTTTTGTGTGTGACTTATAACTGACCAAAAACAAAATGAATAATGCTTATCTAATAAGTATAATGAATTCTTAAAGTCATTATACAACAAACCTGCATTTTGAAGGTCACAGGAGAGAGCCGCTGCACAACAACAAAGGGTCCATCTTTTCTCTAGCTTTGGAGCAACGCTAACCTTCTTCTGTTCATGTAATAACCACACCACATCACCCACTTGATAACTAGTGAAGGAGGTCTTTATGTCGTAGCGGGCCTTACTCCTCTTTGCACTTGAATTTGTTTGTTTGTTTGTTTTGGGTTTAACGCCATTTTTCAACAGTATTTCAGTTATGTAACGGTGGGCAGTTAACCTAACCAGTTTTCCTGGATTCTGTACCAGTACAAACCTGTTCTCCGCAAGTAACTGCCAGCTTCCCCACATGAATCAGAGGTGGAGGACTAATGATGTCAGACACAATGTCGTTTGTCAAATAGTCACGGAGAACATACGCCCCGCCCGAGGATCGAACTCACGTCCCCGCGATCCGTAGACCAACGCTCTTACCTACTGAGCTAAGCGGGCGGGCACGCTACCTCGTGTGCCTTAAGCATCCGCTCTCTTATTGTCTGGACATGCCCTGCTTCAGATATGGAATGGCTGTTCCTCACATACCCGTGAACCAGGTCCGCTGGCATTCTAACCTCCGTTCCCAGACACATCTTGTTTGGCGTCAACTTCGTCGACTCCACTGGTGAAGACCTGTACGCTCCAGCCAGACAACCCAGATACCTGTCCCACACATCTTGCTCAACAAGGTAGGCCTTAATCATCTTAATTAGACTACGGTTGAGCCTCTCACACTGGCCGTTCGCCTTTGGGTTCCTAGGCGAGGTTCGGGTTTTCCGCACATCAAAAAGCTTGCAAAACTCCTTGAAAATTTAATTTCAAAAGTCATACCCAAGTCTGAATGAATCGAAAGTGGGCAACCCCAACGTGAAATGAATTCATTTACAATTTTCAGCGCACAGACATCAGCATGATGGGATGGAACCGGAAGCACCTCCACGTACTTTGTAAAATGGTCAATAAGTACCATGACATACCTATTGCCATTTTCTGTTAACGGTAGCGGACCCAAGTAGTCAACAGCCAACGTGTCCCAGGGTGCACCACTTAGCAAGTGTCCCATTGGAGCTATCGGCGTTTTCTTGAGGTCTGCATTGGCTGCACATACATCGCAAGCTCGGACATGGAGTTTAACATCATCTCTCAGCTGAAACCAATAGTAGTTCTGCAGTACCCTGTATTTTGTCTTCTTAGTACCAAGGTGGCCAGCTAACACATTATCATGGACCTGCTTTAATATTTGCTTTTTCTTTCATTTGGCACAATCAGTTGAGTGTAAACATCTGTGTCATTCTGTTTTGAGACCTCTTAAATAAAACACCATCATGCAAAAATAACGACCCCCACAAAACCCAATAATGCCTTGCTGCTGGACTCTGTAGCTCCATCTGTGAATGATCTAGCTTTGATCCAGCCCTCAGTGCTTTGGCAATCACCACTATGTCTGAGTCAGCCTCCTGTCGCCTTGCCATCTTTTCTGCAGTTACGGTCTCCAACCACGGCTTAATCTTTGGAGTTTCACCATCTGTGACCGCTCTTACTTGCACACACACGTCACTTTCGCTGGTTGTCTCTCCTTGGCCCAATTGTTCTATGGTTGGCCCCACCAGTTGCCACGACAACGACATCTGCTCTGCACGCCTTCGGCATTTATTGTAGGGACCACACTTCAGAGGCTCACTGGTGTCAACATTGCTGCAGTCACAAGCCCTCGGGTCCTCGTACCTGGAAAGGGCATCACAGTGAGATTGGAGTCTACCTGGTCTTACTGGATTGCAAATTGGTACACCGCGAGTATCTCTATCCACCTCACAAGTTTGCCATTGGGCTCTTTAAGGCTGAATAGCCATACCAAGGCTTGGTGGTCACTACGCACTGTAAATTTCCTCCCTCAAAGGTACTGCCTGAAATATTGAAAAACGTTTACCACTGCAAGGAGTTCCTTCTCCGTTATGCAGTAATTTTGCGCGGCCTTGTTCATTGACCGACTGGCGTAGGCAATCACCCTTTCCCGACCCGACTGAATTTGGGACAACACTCCCCCAATTCCAAAAATGCATCGACGTCCAGGTAAAACTCACCCCTTCATTTAGCGGATAGCCCTTGATATCAGCACCAGTAAGCTTCTCTTTCAAGGTCTCAAAAGCTACCTGACAAGCTGGGGTCCAATAAAAAATAGCGTCCTTCTTTGTCAGCTCCGACAGGGGCCTGGCGATTTTTGCAAAATCTTCCACATAGCGACGGTAATAGGATCCGGTTGCAACAAAGGCCTTCACCTGTTTTGCCGTCGTTGGCCTGGGCCAGTCAGCAACCTTCGCTATGTTCATGGGGTTTGGGCGCACGCCCTCCTTAGACTCTATGTGTCCCAGAAAGGTTACTTCTGTCTGGAGTAAATTGCACTTTCCTGGTCGTAATTTCAACCCTGCCCCACCCACTCTTGAAAGGACCTCATCCACACGGCTCTTATGTTCGCTAAAGTCAGCGCTATAGACGATGATGTCATCAACATACACTAAGCAAGTATGCCACTGGAGATCCTGCAAAACTAGTTCCATTGTCCTTTGAAAGGTGCTACTGCTATTGCTTAACACGAAGGGCATCCTGGTCATCTCAAACAGGCCATATTTGCATGTGAATGCCGTTTTTGCGATATCATCCTTCTTTAAAGGGATTTGAAAATACCCAGAGGTTAAACCAATTGAGCTGGAGAGTGTCATTCCTGCTACCGTGTCAAGACAGTCCTGCACCCTAGGTAGTGGGAAGCCATCTTGTTTCACCAGCGCATTTACCTTCCTGTAATCTACACAGGGTCGAACAGCCCCTGACTTCTTCCTGACAGACACAATTTGGCTTGCCGAAGGCGATGTGCTCTTCTGAATGACACCTTTAATAAGTCCTCTATAGCAGACTTCTCCTCGGCTGCAAATGCTAAAGGCACCCGCCTCGGCCTCTGTTTGATTGGTGATGCGTCACCTGTGTTGATTGCGTGATCGGCTACATCCGTCAGGCCAATGTCCCATTCATCCTTGGAAAATGTATCACCATGCTTTGCAAGAAGCTCCGCCACTCGGCCTTTCTCATACTCACTCTTACCTCCGGTTGCCTTCTCATAAAGACTATGCAAGTGAGCTGGCACCCCACCAACTCCGGGCTTCACCTTTTTAAGGACAGCACTAGGTCCCGCTCTGTCCCTGCAGGTAACCCTCCGGATCCTCACATACATGCTCTTTCTCAGCAAGAACACTCACGATTCTTTCTATTCTCTCAGCAGCACCGATGTGCGCGTCCTGCTTTAACTCCTTGGGGTCGAAATGCGATTAAAGGCGCTATATTTTCTACCCCTGTAGCGTCGATACCCGACTATAGGTGCGTTATCAGGACTCCCCAGGACGGCGATTGACGAGTATAGTCGCAGCACCGAGGTCATGCTGATTGCGTCACGTACTTTTTGATAATCCTGATAAAAGCAAAATTATTTTGCATACCGGCTATTATTTCTTAGATGTTATAATTATTAATTATGCTAAGAATTAGTTTCCTTGTTAAAATAAATGCTTGTAAATATGCGGTAAAGGAAATAAAAAGGACGAACTCCACTGTGTTTCGTTCATACAGTATTTCAAAAGATAAGAAAAGATAATTAGCCGAGATTTTTCTTACATTGAAGAAAATATTTATTATCATGCTGATTTTGACGTATCAGTTTCGTCATTATCAGAGAAAAGAATGCTCGAAAAATATTAAGTTTTAGAAAGCTGAAATATTCGTTCACTTACATCGCATGAAATTAAAATGGATAAAATAACACAGCAAAACATGTTTCATACACAACAATGTGTGTAAATAAACGCTTTTTGTAAATTTAATAATTCTTCAAAGATGGGTGTAAATATTACAACTTAACTGTCTCAGTGCGTGTCACACAACGTTTGTGTACATGTTTAGAAATTAATTATACATCAAAACAAACCATCGATATTCACTCAAAAATGGGTGTTAATTTTGAGTAATGTTAATGTAAATATTCTGTGTTCATAATGTATTTATATCTATTGGAATTTAATGTGTTTACATTTGAAACAAAAAGGAATAAAATCTGAAATATTCAAATATTTATTGAACCGCAATAGGTGGATACATATAAATATTTGTTAAAACTTCAAAGATTTTATAAGTATAGTTTGATTTACACCCATGTTAATAATATTTCCATGCATGATTTCAATTGACTGCATGCGAATGTGATTATGATAAGATCAGATGATGTTCTTCGACGTCAGGTGGTAATTCTTATCTCGCCGCAGCATGTTTATTATGATATCGGCCTCAGGGAGTTAAGGTCACATCCACTGGGAAAGGGTTCAGTACCCGTACCTTACATGTCCGACCGTTATTAATATCCACCAGAGTGGAGGCCATTACCAAATTGTACCGTTCTTTAAAACCTTCACTGGGTTCAACCAAAAATTCACTATCTGTAGCCAGGTCATCAATCGTCTGCCTCTCAACATAAACGTCCACTATGGTTTCCGCTCTACCGGATAATAGTACGTCATCAGCGACAGTTACTCTTCTAGGCCCCTTGCCTCCCCCTACATGTTGGCATGGTATCTCTACCCCATCCAACAATATAACCCCTTTGCTCGACAGGAGATCAGCTGGTCCATTCTTGCCGCCCATCAGAACATCAAACCCTAGCAGCGCCTCATCCTCAATATCGGCCACCACACCTTGATGTTCCAACTCGTATGGCCGCAGCTTCATGTGAAACTCGACCTTCCCCAACTCTGTAATTGGCGACCCAGCCGCTCTCCTGAGGTTGCCGGACTTCACAAGCTTCGGCTTTCTTCCTTCACTCATAGCCTCGTACATCCTTGACGACAGCACTGTCCTAGCTGCCCCAGTGTCCGCTGTGAACAAGACGTCCACCCCCACGATGGCGCCCCTCACATATACACCATCACAAAACCTCCTCCTGCTACCGCTATTACGTCCCTTATCTCCACTGTTCCCCCCCATATTCCGAAACCCTGTGGCCCTTACTCTCTAATTGGACCGCTCCCTGGCCGCTGGAGCTGGTCCCTTGGAGTTTAAATGCACGCTTGCGTCTGTAACCTTAGGCCCAATGCTCCCGCTCGACCTCCGGTCTTGAGGTGACCCATTATTCACATGCGCACTCTTCTGAGGGCAATTTCTAGCATAGTGCCCCAACTTATGACAGCAGAAGCATTCCACTGACTCAATACCCCGCTGCTTCTGATCACCTTTAGGCCGCGTTGTATTTGACCTACTTGAAGCTTCAAGCTTCCCGGAGCCCGTCCAGGAATTTTCTGACCAAATCTTCTTCTCTAGTTCGCCTATCCCTATACCCATGAGCCTTGTCGTAAAGCGTTTTCAAATCCGTGGCATATCCCTCTGCCGTTTCACCAACCCTTTGAAGACGCCGACTGAACTTCGCTGCGAATGACCGACTTGTTCTATAACGCGAAAACGATTGTGCATTTCAGTTATGAGCTCCCTATAGTCGCCTAAGATCTACTTTGGTAATTGTCCATATAGGAACTGGGCAGCCTGACCTTCCATACGGGGAAGTAACTGATCCAGCAGTATCTTCATCGTACCAACCGTACCTCTTCGCTATGGCTTCGAACCGTGTAATCCATACATGCCAGTCCTGTTTTCCCGTGAATGGCGGCATCGTGACACTCTCCATAGGTCTAACTTTTCTACCTGCTTGAAAACCCATACCCCTATAGTCAGATCTACCTGCACCTATGTACGTTCTAGACTCAGCCGAATTATAATTGCAATTTCGCCCCTGAAGTCTTGGCTAAAATCCCTCATAGTTAACTTGTTGATCACGTTCCGCCCCAATGTCACGGTACCTATGCCCTCCCGGCACGGTCTCAAAGTCACCTTGACCTGCATTCACTCCGGGCCGCATCCCATAACCTGATTGAGAGGGGTCCGTCTGGTGTCCACCTTGTGGCAACGTCTGCTTCAGATTTTTCAATTCGGCAACAACGTCCCTAAGTACTCCGGAAACTTCACTTAGTACCAAATCTGACCTGGATTGGTCCTGCGCATGTGCACCGGACTGAGGTGTGCTGGCCGCAGCATCAGTGTATGAAGACGTGTGCTGAACATTTGCAGAATAATCTTGAGTTGCGCTCTAGTGGGGCAGGGTGGGGGTGTCGTTGCCTCGCGGTGTGAAGCGGTATTAAACAGGGTGGGGGTGGGGGTTGGGGGGCGGGTGGCACTGGTTGCCTCAATTATGCTCGGATTCTGTCTCCGTGAAGGGATCCGTTATGCCCTAAGAGGCCTCCTTGTACATACAAAATATTTACTCAATGTCCGGGGCTAGACTGGTACGGTCCACCACGGTGAGATTCCAGGTCCAAGGCTGCAATCGGTATCCGGTGTAATCAGCCCTTAGCTCCTATGCCATAGCCCAAGTGTTCCTGCTCATCAGCCGTTTTGGGTGAAGTGTTTTGAAATGGACTTCAATTATATACCAAGGCCAAATATTTTACTTTGTGGGTACAGGGGAGTTAACCTATAACTAATTACTACTAAAGGTGAGACAACACCTTTCCACTCTTAACAATTTTATTTATTTTAATAACAATTTTAACAAGAGCATATATCTGTATCAGTGGCACATACACTATCTTAAATCTATATCAATAACACATACACTACCTTAAATTTATTAAAATACCCCTGAGGTCCTTGAAAGCCTACCCAATAAAGATTATCTTATAAACTACCCGACATTTTGCAAACCTTAGGCTTGTACACACATAAAATTCTGGTATTAAATTAAAGCATCGCTTTGCAAAAGTTTAAAACGCTTAAAAATGATAATAATTTACTTGTAACCTGACTTTAAAAAATCGTTACAAGGAACTATGCAAATAACACAGAATTTACTTAATAGCCTTGGATGAAAATATAAACCTTGTGTCTAAACGTCACATAGTTCAAGATTGACCTATTGCTAAACCTAGAGGTAAAAGAACATACCTAAACTAAAATTTCCGTGACCCAACCCAAACAGTTTTTCAACTGAAGACCCTGAGCACAGCGACGACCGAGTATTTATACCCAAGACCTGTGCAACAGACACCATGTGCAGCAAAACGATGCACTAGTGCCTCACCGCAGCGGCATTTGCACCAAAAAGCTTGCAAATGCACGCAAAGTGCAACACCAGCGCAGCGCTGCTGCACTGCAACCAAACCAACACAGCAAAAGTGCAGCCCGACTGCACCGCACACAAAAACTCATAAAAATACAAGCACTGTCACGATTATACACAGGAAATAGTATTGCAAAACATAAATATAGAATAACCACCTTATGATTACGCTTTCTGCAGTTCAGTAGATGAGCCATAACACGTAAAACACAACTTTCTCGGAGATTCTTACACAACGCACATAGAATGCTACCGGTAGCAACGAACCGGAAATAGTTAATCCAAAATGGCCGCTCCCAGCAAAACATTAACTGTAGACGACATATTATCGGAAAATTTGAGTATTATACAAGGAATAACTTGAAATTACATGGCAGGAATACAAACACTGATTAATATAATCAACTCGGACAGGATTCAGCATAAAAAGTTCATTACACAAGTACATATGGAGCGGATATGCAGGAAATCATAACAACATGTACATTGTTGTGCCCCCCCCATGAGTGGTGGGGGCATATGGATTTGGTCTTGTCCGTGCATCCGTGCGTCCGTCCGTCCGTCCGTGCGTCCGTCCTTCCGTGCGTCCGTCCGTCCGAAGTTCGTGACGCCCCTAGCTCGAAAAGTATTTGATACAAATTGATGAAACCTTGCATGAATGTTTATCATGATATGAACTTGCGCACCTCCTATTTTTCGTCTGGCTCCATCCCCTATTTTCAGAGTTATGGCCCCTGAAATAGTCAAAAATGCACATTTTCACCTTGTGACACGCCTAGCTCAAAAAGTATTCGATATAAATTAATGAAACTTGCATGAGTCTTAATCATGATATGAACTTGCACACCTCCTATTTTTCATCTGGCTTCGCCCCCTATTTTTAGAGTTATGGCCCCTGAAATAGTAAAAAATGCACATTTTCACCTTGTGACATGCCTAGCTCAAAAAGTATTTGATATAGATACATGAAACCTTGCATGAGTCTTGATTATGATATGAACGTGCGCACCTCCTATTTTTCATCTGGCTTTGCCCCCTATTTTCAGAGTTATGGCCCCTGAAATAGTAAAAAATGCGCATTTTCACCTTGTGATACGCCTAGCTCAAAAAGCGTTTGATATAGATTCATGAAACCTTGCATGAGTCTTAATCATGATATGAACTTGCGCACCTCCTATTTTTCATTTGGGTCGGCTCCATATCTTCAGAGTTACGGCCCCTGAAATAGTCAAAAATGCATATTTTCACCTTGTGACATGCCTAGCTCAAAAAGTATTTGATATAGATTCATGAAAAACTTGCATGAGTCTTAATCATGATATGAACTTGCGCACCTCCTATTTTTCATTTGGGTCCACCCCCTATTTTTAGAGTTATGGCCCCTGAAATAGTCAAAAATACACATTTTCACCTTGTGATGCACCTAGCTCAAAAAGTATTTAATATAAATGGTTGAAAACTTGCATAAGTCTTTATCATGATATTAACTTGCACACTTCTAATTTTTTGGCTGGCTCCACCCCCTATTTTTAAAGTTATGGCCCCTGAAATAGAAAAAAATGCACTTTTTCACCTAATTATGTGCCTAGCTCAAAAAGTATCAGATGTAAATTCAGGAAACCTTGCTGGAGTCTTTATCGTGATGTGAATTTGCACACTTGGCATTCCTCTTGAGAATTTTAGCTCTTATTACAGAGTTATGGCCCGTGAAATAACCAAAATAGTGGATTTTTTGTTTGTGATGCTCATAGCTCAAAAAGTAAAGGGCCTAGAATAATGAATCCTTTTCATAAAATGATTGTTGAGGCTATACCCCATTAAGACTGCAAACATTTGAATTATTGGCCCTCATTTATGACAAATGTACCAGTGGGGAGGGGGGGGTGGGGGGGGGGGGGCTGGGCACACCCTGTGTCCTACAGACACATTCTAGTTTACATCTGAAGTCGAGTGATCGTGTGATACCGGGAAATGCTAGAGATTCCTGGCGTAACGCATGAATTAGGCAGGTTGAACTGAATTTTAAAACGGTACAGCCGTCAAAATTTGTGTGGTTTGTCAGTGATAGCCGCAAAAAAAAAAACTACAATAATAATATAGAAGGATCAAGACTAGAATTGAAACCGAAAGTGAAAGTAGAACAAGTAAACACTACCATAATGCCAGGGCATTGCAATATCTTTTTATAATACATTTTATATAACATATACCTACCATTGTTGTCAGGGCCTAAAAAAACGTTTCAGTGGTAAATACTTACGTTTATATGTATAAGCAGTATTTAGGGCTAAATAGATCTAAGTAAACACAGTATAGATACCGGGTATGTTGTCACCTAATGCCACTAACACCCGGACTGTTTGTTTTAACAAAAGGATATCATCACATATAAATCTAGTTGTGACCGTAGCTATATATTCACTGTAAATAAAAGTGTATTTATAAAGAATTTCCTAGAACACAGAAGGGAACAGCCTTAGAAATGTTAGTTGTAAAACCACCGTTGGAGTGTTTACATTTATTCAGATTGCCCACTTTATTTTACAATGCTAATTGCTCTGACAAAACAATTCAGGTAGATAGTAATTCATATAATGCTGATAAAAGACATAGAGAATAACAGGTTACTGTCTTTTGAGAAAGGGTTTCTCAGACGAGGATAGATATGGTCCAGGAAGGAGCGATGCTTGCCGAGCTCTTTCCGGACCATATCTAGCCGAGTCTGAGAAATCCCTTTCTCAAAAGACAGTAACCTGTTATTCTATTTATCATGCCATAATTTATTAACAACTTTTACCCTACCATTATGCGAAATTAAGTGCAAAAATAGGGGTGGACCAAATTTTGCTGTTTTGCCGGACTTCTTTTTTTTATTTATTTTTTCTTCAAAATGACGCCATCTTGTTTTTTAGAATAAATGCTAAAGACATTTACGCCAATATTTTTATAAACGCGCTCTTAATAGGTACGTGAGACCATGTCAGTAATGTATAACCGTATGCCTACCATATTTGCAATTACCACAAAAATGTTTTTATAACGGAAACGCTCGTAGAAACGGAAAATGACTCATGCAAAGCGTTTTGTTCAGGATTTTAGCTCTCTGCATTTACATCATGGAATATTGCATCTGGAATGAACTTTCATGGAATAAAATCAACGGTAGATGAAACGGTACTGCCTATTTTTTCTGCCAAGCGGCGTTATGGCGTGTGTATTTAATTCACTTCAAACGTTTGCTTGGTGAGAATGGGTAGCCGTCTAGCAACTGAATTCCGGATAAAATTTCACTTGGGAACAAATTGAAATTATTCTTTCGTGTTCAGCAAAACAGAGATGTGGTTACAAAACACAAGGTTAGCATTTGTTGTTTCTTCCGCTTTTTTATATTTTGGGATTTTAAAGACCTACTTCAGTGTCGTATGAGGGCGTAATAATATTTAAATGCAAAATGGACACAATCTGGTGTCCTTGGATTTAATCATAGGTTTAAACAGTGCAAAGTGTTCTTAAGTCACTGACCTGAGAAAGCCTGCTTTTCTCAGACAGGCTTTATCAGGCAGTTGCTTTAGTAATGGCATGATAAACGCACGTATCGCGTAGAAGAACCATTCTCAAAATAATAGGTCATTGACTTGTGTAAACAAAAGTGAACCTTCCTGTAGAGCTATACTAATTTTGCACCTATAAGAGAAATACATGTATATATATACTTATTCCCACATAGAATATTTGATTTCACTAATACGAATACTACATATGAAGTCTTATCGCCAGATAAGTAGGGAATACATAAGTATTGATATATATATTTTCTTGTACGAAATAACTTCATACAGTCTAGTACTTTACTAACAGCTTTAAAATTATTCATAAATAATGTAAAGATTTGTATATACACACGACTTTACTTGAGATGTCACATTCATTCATCGAACTAATATTTTCTTAGTTTGAGACAAAGTCCAAACGAAAGTAGACAGGCAAAGATATTGATACCGACAGCTTAATTGGTAGATGTCAGATAGTTGGTTTGTAGCGTTCTACACGTTTCCTTTTAGTGTAACAGTGTACTGTAAGAGACAGCGTTTTCATTGTTGCAATCAAAACATCACATTTATGCA
Organism: Mercenaria mercenaria; assembly: GCF_021730395.1. Lineage (NCBI taxonomy): Eukaryota > Metazoa > Mollusca > Bivalvia > Venerida > Veneridae > Mercenaria > Mercenaria mercenaria. Next base: position 64,728 of record NW_026461244.1, on the reverse strand, counting down.
TTACGTGTATTTATCTATATCATGACGTCAATAAGCCGATTAAAGTACGGATGAGAGACTTTATTTCTCCGCTATTAAAAAAAGTGTACTTGCGTGCGCGCAAACAAACCATTTCAACTTTACAACGAAGATACATGTACAATCCTTTCGGCCAATTTCAAGCCTGACACAAACAATATGTACCCACTCACAGATGTGGATAACCTTAATAGAGTTGAAATAAATTACTTACTTTAAACACAAATGACTATATTCTTCTAAAATGCCACAGAGAAATATGCCTTAAAAGATGTCTGTCACACGGACAAATTTGTGTGTAGTGTTATAACGAAGATCGCATTTCAATGAATTGACAGGGTTACGGACTTTAGAAAGATAAACGAGATACACTTCAGATCAATTTCATTTACTGCATAAGCGTACTTCCTTGTAGACATCATATTTTACAAACAACGCTTTAAACACGTAAAATCACTTTATCAACATAAATATCACCATGAAAAGGAAGTAGAATTTAGTTGATGTCTTTGTTTTCAAACTGAATAGACAACACGCCTAATGCAACTTGCGGATTTTTCTTTCCTTTTTTAGTTAAATTTGATAGTATATCTCATAAATTATCTTAAGTCTGTTGTTTTCTTTTAGATTGTTTAGAAATGTAAATACAAGGTACTGAATAATAAAACTTTACTTAGAACTTCATGGAACTTGATTACAACTCTGATCATATTGTTACCTATTTTTTTTCAGGGGAGGGTCGTTATTAATGTTGGAAAACCTTGTGGTCCAACCCATTTGCTTCTGACTTATAATAGCTTGCCATATGTGTGTTTATTGTAATGTGCTATATGTATCCCTGTATTGAATATTATGCACTTATATTAGCAATAAAACATGATTAAATCAACTAACTATATTTTTTCCTCGTATTCATTTGTGCAGAAGATTGTGCAGCACGAAAAGTAAGCATGTTGTTTCGAACATCTGGATAACATGTTATGTTCAACCAGCCGTTTTTCTAGGTTGAGTATTATCTCAATCCTCATAGTAATGGCTGGGACCAGTAACGCCGGATTGGCCAAATTTGTCATGATTTCAGGGAAGGGATTAACTTGTTCAAAGAACAATTATTTAGAGTTTACAAATCAAATTATACATGTTTTTAAAATGTGATATTACACGAAAAGTCCAATTTTTCATTACAATTAAAGAGTATTCTTATTCATAAAATACGTATATTGAATTCGGGTATTGACTTGGTAATTTTCTGTGCTAAACGTAGCCTAACTATCCCTAATAGCTAAGGTTACACCGATATATTAAATATAGAATAATTTGACCAGTTTGTGTAAGGATAAAAGAATAACTTGACTTGTGAATTGCAAAATCCAAACGTAGGTTACGTTGACGAAATTGAAAACATTAACGTGATGGTTTTAAAAATGGAATCTAAGATGCGCAGCCTGTCTTTTATACTTTTGGCGACTTTCTCATACCGAAAGAACTAGACGATGTATGATAAAAGATTTTTGCGAACGCGAAAGATTTAAAAGTCAATACCAATTTTAATGAATCAAATTTTTATCTAATAAAATCCGGAAAAGTTTGAAAAATAGTGTTTTATGAGTTTATAATCGACTTGAGTGAGTAATAAGATACGTTCTGTAAATGAGAGCTGTGAATTTTTATATGACATGAAAGACAGCAAATGCACATGTGACAATGGTCCCATTTCTAGTTTCACGGAATCCATTTCAAGTATCACGAAAGAAATGTATTCTATGTAAGAATGTCATCTTTGCAAAGATATTCAATCTGAAAAAACAGTGTCAAAGGTAAGGCCTAGACGATCACTAGCTACTTCGTTTGATATTTTATACTACGTACAATATAACTCGTAAGAGTTTTTAAATTGTAGGAAGAAATGGATAAGTTATGGAATGATGCAAAAGAACGTAACGGTAAATTAATGATTGAATATTGTCTGCTCCATATTAGAGTCAGGAAGACTCAAACTCAAATAATATCTTGAAAACACATCCCATATAAATGTATTTTACCTTATATCGTCATATGGAATAAGAATGTTTTGAGTTTAAATTACTTGCATGCGTAAAGTCTAGATATTTTGATTTGCACTGGTCAAAAGTATGTTGTCATTTTATCTGAGTGCGACTCATTGTTTTGGCTATGATACAAGCAGAAAAAAGCGTTATACGACTCCCTCATTAGATATCTTAACGCTTTTGTTTAACTGTTTCAAAGTCTCATTTGATGATTTCAAAACATTCAATGTTTCCGTTTTCGTATTTATTCTCTTGTTCTGAGTGAAGTGGAATTCTTTTGGATTTTGTTTCCTGAAGCTACCACATTTTGCGACGTTTGGCAATATTGGTTAAAATGCCAAGTTTCTTAATACTGACCACCTGTGAGAGAAAGGAATGTAATCATATAAGGTATTCAGGAAAGTATTACATCTATTTGAAGGTGACGCAATCATTAAATGAATTTATGGCAGGAGAAGCAGACTATGAAAGTGAGATTATGGCAAAAGACAGGAAACTTTCAGAAAAAGATAGGAAAGGTAATTAAATTATATTATCAGTAATATTTAAATGGTTTCTGACGACGTTATAAACAAACTCACGTCGAGTTCGCTATAAGAACAATTGAGTCATTATGGTATTAACATTCAGAGACAAATGTCAACAAAAGTTTCAGTCATGAGTGCTGATGATTGTTAATGCAAAAGCAGAGACTTTGTTGATGACTTATTTTAGATATTGTGAAAAAGCATAACTTTCAGTTTGATTGTGGATTAAACTTATTTGTTCGTATACAGACAACCGCTCGAACTTTCAAATCTTTCCGGTAAATAGTTATACTCATACCTATGACACTATACTTGCATGTAAGAGGCCTAAGTTACAGTAAAATACTAGCGTACTTTGTCCGATCTAATCTGTTTATGAAACCCACTAAATGGTTTTGTTGTTAAGATAGGTATAGTATGTGTAGGTGCTTATCACAGCACGAGTTTTATGTGTTCGACTATACACGGGTAATGTTAGCGATAAATGATTTGAATCTTAATCAGTCACTGCATAAAAATTGTTTTGTTCTGTGTAATTGATGGCATAATTATGTAACACAACACTTAATAAAAGCTACCAAAATTGTTTTCTTTGTTCATTGAGAATCTGAATTCTTTCAACTATAAGACTCTTTCAGTAAATGACCTTAAATTCATTATTTTCAGTTGAAATTAAAATACGTTTTATCAAAAAAGATGCGACGAAGCCGGACACAACAAAGCAAAACTATACAAAATTTATTGATAATACTTTTAACAGAAGCGCAGTAGCACATTCGTATTCATGAGTGCTGATGATTGCATTATACAAAATCAGAGACTTAATATAAATTGTTTAAGCCTGTATGACTTAATGGAAAAGTGTAAAAAATCACTGTGATCGCGGATTAAACTTAATTGTTCATATTCAAACATCCGATTTAACTTTTGAATATTTTCAGAAAATAGTAATAGTCATAACTGTAATGATTTACTTACATTAAGAGGCATAGGTCGCAGGCAAGTAAAATACTAGCAGATTGGGTCTAATTTAATTTCTTCATGAGACCTATCAAATAGTTCTGTTGATAATATAGGTACAGTATGAGTAGGTGTTTTTTTGCAATATGAGTTTATATGATTGACTATACGTAGGTAATTTTAGCGAAACGTGTTTGAAGCTACATAATACATCTTAATCAGTTGATACATAACTTCTATTGTTCTGTGTAACTAATGCAATACGTAGCTCAGCACTTAATTAAGCAACTTAACTTTCTGCTTTATCATTGAGAATCTGAATTCAGTAATTTAAAAGATGTAACTACAAGATGCTTTAACCAGATGATCTTATTCATAATTAACAGTTGAAATTGAAAAGCTTCAAAGATACAACCAAGATATATTGCTGAACCAGAAAAGGTTATTTGATGACATGATAGCAGCAGAAAAACAACAAATACAGGAACATTATAAGAGATTAGAGGCAGACAGGAAAGCGTACATGGAACGGGAAGAGCACAAAAGGAATATTATTATGAAAAAGTGGCAAGAAGAAAAAGAACTGAATAAGCTGCAAATACAAGAGATGATGACTGAAAATGAAAAGCAGCGAAATGAATTTAGAAACGACACAAAACTACATGAGGAAATACGTGAAAAAGAAAACAGAGAACGGTATGATCGACTTGTAGCACAAGAGAGGGCTTTAAAACTGCAAAGTGACAATATGAATGATAGAATGCAAAATATGTCGGCAACAAGTGACAAGCATGAAATGGAAAATATGAAATTTATGATACGTGCAGAGACAAGTTATAAGAATTTACAAAGGAAACAAGCTGAAGAAAGAAGGATTGCTGAATTAAACCTACAAATGGTAAAAGAAGAAGAAAGAAACAGATTCGATGATTTGAGACATCAGGAGAATCTGAAATTTGAAGCTGTTTTAGAGCAAGAAAGAATAGAGTCAAATGCACTACATGCAGAAATACGAAGCCTTAAGGAAAACATGAATGATCAAATGGGATGTAACGTATGTTAACAGTATTTCAAAAAGGCGTAAATTATCATACAAAATTAACCTCCGCTGAGCACAAATATACATTTTTGTATGTCAAAAACACACTGATGTCCGCTTTCGAAAGGTTTGTAATAGTTTTCGTCTGAGTTTGACCGATGCAGAAAATGGAATGATGCATCTTTATTTTTATAATTGAAAAGTAGAACATATTAATGTTAAAGTATATGGCATTTTTGTAAGTCGTATATGTACATAAAATGAATGTGAATGAGAATATTCACAATGACATGTGTACCGTTGATCAACACATTAGAGGAATAATTAGAAACTTTGAAAAATGTTTGTTCAGCCGTTTATTAAATTAATCATCATGAACGTAACTAGTCTTTTATGTATATCTGTTTCTTACACATAAATATTAATTCAATACGTTATTGTGGTATTGATACGTCATGTTTATTTCAGAGACAAATATATTAAATACACACGTTATTTACATTGAAAATATAATCAGTGACCTTGTACGTATTTATTTTGGTTAAAATGCAATACGTTTATTAGTTCGCACATTACATGCCATTTAACAAAAGAAAGCAACAAAAGGTAAATTTAACAGCGGTTATTTTGTATTTTTACTGACCTTAACATAGACGGCTTGCCTTGACCTGAACATGGTTTTCAAATACAAAACTCATGCCAATTTTCGTTAGTTTCATGCAAGAGAGTTACGCTATGTAGAAACTCATGTACCATTCAAAAGTAAATGTTAAACATGTATGGATGGTGGCTGCTTTTTATCATGTCGTGTTGGTGAGGAGGAAACGCGACAACACGAAACACAAAACCTCAACACATTTTACACGAAAACACGACATTTAGACATATATATCTGTCCAGTTTTCGTGTTGGCGGATATGAATATGTCGTGTTGGTGCCCTTTATTTGTCGTGCTGTCGTGTTGTCGTGACTTCGCTCCGCGGACACGAAAACACGACAAATACCTTTTTAGTGTTCGCCCCGCCAACATGAAAACACGACACATACAATATTTGTACAGCTTTCGTGTTTTCGTGTTTTTGTTTCGCCGACACGAAAACACGACACATACCTGATTTGTTGAGTTTTCACGTTTTCGTTTTGGCGTCTTTCATTAGGCATGCGTACAAATTATTTCAACTCATTTAGATTTGAAGATTGAATACTGCTTAAGCCGGTGCTAGGGGGCGTGGGCAGTGTTGCATTTTCCATTACTGCTCATGAACAGACTCAATTAAACCGAGTCTGCATTCTTCACTGTTTGCCTAGTTTTCGGTGCTTCCGAGGGATCTACTTTTCAGATTTTATTTACTTCACAACAGCGGGTGTTAAGTGCTGTGTGGCGGCCGTAAAAAGTCGCCCCGACTTCATCTTAGTGTTGTTATATTTTCTGGTCCTTCGGGATCATTGATTTCAACTCATTTAGATTTGAAGATTGAATACTGCTTAAGCCGGTGCTAGGGGGCGTGGGCAGTGTTGCATTTTCTATTACTGCTCATGAACAGACTCAATTAAACCGAGTCTGCATTCTTCACTGTTTGCCTAGTTTTCGGTGCTTCCGAGGGATCTACTTTTCAGATTTTATTTACAAAAGACGCGCAAACAGATCTATTGAATATAGTGCACAGTACGAAAATGGCCCACCTAGCGCTAACTTTATTTCGTAGTTATCGGCGAATAATTTGAGTATACGGTGATAATGATAAAAATATCTCCCGTTCTTCTAGTAAAAGAGCTAGGATTCCCCAGCTCTGCAGGCTGTTCAACTACCGTTTTGATTTGAAAACATTACTTTTCAAAACGTGAACATATTACACATCTATCATCATGATCGGGGCTTTTTATCTAAATATTTTTGTAATACGACATATATACACAGCATGTTAGTACTTCTGCTAGGTTTGTATGACTATGTGGTAATGCAAAAGTTTGTATGATGAAGGAGGTAGAACTGATATTTTGTTAGGCATTTACTGATTTTTGTGCCAAAACAAAATTTCTTGTTTCCGCTAACATTATTTTTAGTTGGGCATCAGACCATGTATTAATTATCCTCTATTGAACTTTTTTCAGTATGTCGAATTTACTCAAATGTTACTAAAGTATAAAAGATAATAAAAAGAGCATCTTTGTAGTTGTAGGGGTGTTAGCAGAAGGTTCAATTCCCTTCCCAGACATTTATTCAAGAACTTTTGCAAAACAGTCTTTTCTGGCAGTAATTTATTACTTTGGATACAACATAGAAATATAAATGTTTGGAACTGGTAAATTTAGCATTATTTATTTCGGTAAAGAAATCAACTCATGAACTACAGTACCGGTATGATAAATCAGGCCTTCAGGTATTTCTACATGCTAACCCGTGTGGTTTCAGATATGTTCAATGTTTTTTTCTCCCACACTTTTGTAGCATGAACTGACTGTTATAAATTGTATTTCTCACAACACCAAAAAGTACATCTATATAGTGCATTTACAAATCTGAAATGGTATTAATATTACAAAATATAGAACTGAATTGTTGTTGAAGTGTTCTTGTTGTTTACATCCATATCGCAAAAACTTTTGATCATTCCGATTGAACGCTTGATAAAGCGTTTCGCCGGTACATATAAATAGCAACCCAAACTATTTTTGAAACACATTATTTCACCAAATTAAAGAACACGAAGAAAAATTTTCAGAACAGTTTGAATTATCAAAATATCTTTTCTAGATCAAAAGTTACAGCATTTTAAGCGTCGTAATTTTCAGCCAATTTTAAGATTTTTTCCTCCTAAAAATCCTATATAAGATGTCGCGAGACGATGGAACTAATTTTGATATTTTTGTCACTATTTGTATGTACGTATTTTAGTTTTTGGTGTTTTATTTTCCAATTTGGTGCTCTAATGTATTTTTCCTGTTTTTTTCATTTATGTAATCCTTTTTTTGTGAATTTCTTCAGCATCAGTAAGTTGTGACAGGAAAGGCCGTACCGGCGACAGTAACCATCAGAACAAATCAACACCCTTTACAATATTTACAAATTTATTTACATAAGATGATTATTAACAATGCATAGATGATATGAAGAAAAAAAAACTGATTATAAGAAAGAAAAAAAAAATCAAAGTTCAGTATCTCCGGATACAAAAGATCTTACAGTTCCATTCTAAAGTGACGTGTCACAGTTCTTTAATTTAATTGCGAACTTTAAGTAGCACAAACAATATCAAAACGTATCTTGAAATAAAGTCCCTTTAAACCGTGAATACGTTGATTCCGTATTGGCTCCCTATGGTGGTAGGTGATTGCATCCCTGAGCTGACTTCAGAGGATAACAAAAATCAGCGTCTTTGCGGTCTACGGCACAACCATGGGCCGAAAGCTCTGCGCTTGGAATATCACATCCAGGCGAGTGAAGACAAGTGAACCTCGGGCATTGTACTTCCGGGTTATGACATCACCAGGTAAAATCGTCTGGTGGAAGAAGCTAAAATATATAACATATGGTAAGCACCACAGCAAAACAAATAAGTCAGGGCATAAACCTGCTCCTTTGGGTACACCATACCTCCGTAGGCTCCCATAAATAATACGTGCTACTTATACAAAATATATGTGCTACTAAGTTCAGACGTCACATGATTAAAATACGTCACTAATTACTTCCATTATTACAAAAATTACTTACTTAAAAGACTAAAGTTAAAGTATGAAAAAGATATGAAAAGTATATGATGAAACATTATAGATACGGACATGATATAGCAGCTATTATTTACAACTACAAATTAACAAAATTCAATATAAATCAAACGTTATATGATAGTTGGCATCCATATAATATCTAATGCCATACACTAAAACGGACATTAATTAGATGTGCTATAGACTGGCACACAATTACAAATTACAATAATATATTACATACATGGTACTAGACTTGCCATATAGATTTATACATAATACAATGCAGTAATGGCGTTCCATAATTAACAAAATGTTTGACATAAGTTTTTGAAACAGTGCTTTACAATTATCACGATACAAATTTCAGTATAAATCTAACATCTTATATAAACGAAACGTTTAGACTCCTCTTTCTAAATAATTTACAAAAGTCTGAAAAATTTAATAAATTATCCTGACATACCGAAACTAGCCAAAATCATGTGCCGAAAAGTAAATGTTACAGAATTCTGTAGAATGAACAAAAATTTACCAAATAAAAATCGTAATGCAAAAATCATACAAAAATCTAACAAATAAATTTCTTACCTCGATCGAACATAATTTTCTAGCAAGAAAAATTAATCAGACATAGATTCGTCTTTAATGTCGGAAGGTGGTGTGCGCAAGGCATATCCAGTACAGCCTATTTAAAGGGTAATGTCCCGCCAAATACTAAATTTCATGGGATTCACGGCCTATGCGTAAACTCTTGACTATTTGTATTTCCATGGGATTCACGATATAGCCGGGGAATCTAACTACTTTGGCGCGGATTGAAATTGACAATTTGAGGCCCATTATAGTGGTTTTGGGGATAAAAACATGAATTACTGAAGTTTATAAAATATCAACTTTCTTATTACTGAACCGAATTTAATGAAATTTACACGGAAATTTAAGTTATGAAATACAGAAAAACCTTAGAGGTATTTCATGCGTGAAATCTAACATTTACCTCAATAACTCAAAAATTTACAAAAAGATGATGCAAAACCTGCATCTACACTACAGATAAATAAAGGCCCGTATGTCAATTTGTGACACACGTCCCCCCTTAAAAAGAAAATTTTTAATTTTCTTAAATGAAAACAAAATGACATACTGAAAATAACAAACACACACAAAAAAAACCACAAACTGTCACTATCTGTACACCATATAATATAGCCACCTGTCTACACTCTACTTAAATAATCTGCGCCTACATTTTCTCTACCAGGAATTGCTCTAATACTGATCCTATATGGCTGTAATGCCAATGCCCATCTCATCAGCCTGGAGTTGCTAAGTTTCGCTTTATTCAAATAAGTGAGCGGCTGATGATCTGTCTCTAATACAAAGTCTTTACCGAACAAATACCGGTGAAACTTAGCTACTGCCCATACTATCGCTAAACACTCCTTCTCTATCACTGAGTACTTTTGCTCTCTAGGTAGCAATTTCCTACTAGCATACGCTACAGGTAATTTCTCTCCATCACTTTACTGAAGCAATACTGAGCCTAACCCTAAATCTGAAGCATCTACTCTCAATATAAAAGTCTGATCTAAATCTGGCAACTTCAAAATAGGCGGACCCATTAAGCCAGCCTTCAAAGTCTGGAAAGCCTTTTCTTGACTTTCACCCCACTCTACAAGATTTGGCTGACCCTTTTTCGTCAAATCTGTGAGCGGAATTGCAATGGCGCCGAAATTTGAGATAAACTTAAAAAATATCAATAAAAATACACATACAAAATAAATATCTGTCAATACATTTGAGAAATTGTCTAACAAATCTACTACTTCCTGTTTACATGCTACTGGTAACTCTGGATTTACCTCTACATTTTTGTACGTTTCTGTACCCTGCTTTATAGGACACAAAACTATATCCTTTTCTACTCTACTCGAAAACTCATCACTACTTTCATTCGGATCTAATCTATCATAATCTCTCTGATCCTCCTCTACAATAGCTGCTCCAACCTTACTTAATATACCCTTATCTGGTATAGACTTACTTCTGTCTGACGTAAACTGCGATCCACAATCGGTAAGCATTTCCTCTGGCACTCCTAATCTACTGTACATATCTACTAATGCCTCTGCTACTCTCTCAGTTTCAATACTAGGTAGTGCTATAGCTTCTGGATATCTAGTAGCATAATCTACCATAGTCAAAATGTATCTGTTTTTCCTATCAGTCATAGGTTCGATCGGACCAACGATGTCGACAGCAACTCTCTTAAACGGAGTATCAATCAAAGGCATTTTTCCTAACGGAACTTTACTTACTCTACCCTTAGCTATAGTACGTTGACAAATACTACACGACTGACAGTACCTCCTAACCTCTGCCATTACTCCTGGCCAGTAAAATTCGCCTAATACCCTATCACTAGTTTTCCTTACACCTAAATGGCCTGACAGTAACGAATCATGTGCAACTTTCATCACAGTTTCTCTAAGACATTTAGGTACAATCAACTGTCTACTTTTGTTTAAATTCTGGGCGGTATACTCTCTATATAACAATCTATTCCTAATCTCAAACCTAACTGAACCTTTACCTCTACACTGCTTAATCGTACCTTCCTCAGCCTTCTTTCTACACAAATCTAAAGTGCTATCTTTCTGTTGCTTTTCTAAGAATTCCTCTCTAGATATATCTAAAATCTGAGACGGAACTCTAAGCTTTACTTGCTTCTTAACTTTGGCTTGCACCCTAGTTTCTACTGCTGACGCTAAGCTACTAAACTGAGGTTCTACAGCTCCCTCTACATTACCAATTATAACATCATTGGTAGGATTATCTACAACCAACGCCTCTACTGTACCCTTGAAATGCGGACAATCAATATCTATTCTAGCTACATCTAGCCTATGTTCACTCCCATCTATGTACTTACATCTACGTGTTTTCTCTAAAAACTGACTTGCTTCTACTAAGTCCCGTTTCACTATCACACATGTACAACCTGTATCTCGCATAGCGATTACATCCCTACCATTACAAGTACCGGGTTTTATAGGACATGTACTTAAACTAAGCATACCTAACTCCTCTACATCACTTAATTCTATAATACTATTTCCACTCTCTGACATACTTGACTTACTCCTATCTCTATCTCTATGTTCCTCTACCTCTACTCCTAGATCGGTCACGGCCTTTACCTCTATTTCTATTTTCCTTACTATTTCTATTCTCCCCTTTACTACTTTCCTGTTCTACCTCTACTTCTAACTCTGCTGCTGCATTAGCACTATTACCGCCGTACTTTCCACTCCTACAGTAATATGAGCTATGCCCTATTCGACCACACTTATTACACTTCAGTACACCAAAGGGTTGATAACCTCTACCTCTATTAGCAACATTGCTACTACCTCTATTAGACATTTACGGATTAAGTCTACGTGGACTGTGAACACCTAAGACGATCGATTTTTCAAGGGGACCGTCTCAACATGATAATTTTAATTTATGTTTGGTAGGAAAACATTCCTATAATGATGGTAAGGTCTGGCTTAATATGTCACTGCACAGGATAATATTTGGATTTGTCTGTCCGTCCGTCTGTTCGCCAGAGAAATGTTTTGTTATACATATCGCAAAAAGTATTTGATCTAGCGTCATAACACTTTCCTGAAATGTTCTTCAATAATATAAGTTGCGCATCTGCGACAAAGTTGAAAAGATGAGCTAGTCTGATCGCAATGTATCCGTATTCCATCGTCGTCGTCGTCCAACATGAAAAAAAAACTGGGTCAGTTGGGATCAAAATGTAGGTCAGAAGGTAAAACATTGTGAAAACTGTAGAAAACGTAATATCTTGCGTCTCCATTCCTTTGTTGTTATTATACGCCCGAAGGGACGTATTTTGGGATACCACAGGTGTTCATCTGGCTGTCTGTCTGTCTGTCTGTTTGTCTGTCTGTCCGTCTGTCCGTTAACAATTTCGTGTCGACTCCGCTCCTTGAAGGATTTTAAACAAACTTGAAACAAATGTTATCCACATCAAGAGGACGTGCAGAGTGCCTGTATCAGGTGGCTTGCTTTAAGGTCAAGGTCACATTTAGGGGTCAAGGTCATATGACTTTGTTTCGTGTCCGCTCTGTAACTCTTGATCTGTATGAGGGATTTTAAAGAAACATTGCAAAAATGTCCACCACATCGAGTCGACGTGCAGAGCGCATGTTTTGGATGGCTAGATACAAGGTCAATGTCACACTAAGGGGTCAAAGGTCATATAACTTTGTTTCGAGTGCGATGTGTAACTGTTGAACTGCTTGAAGGATTTTAAAGAAACTTGGCACAAATGTTCACCACATTGAGACGACGTGCAGAGCGCATGGCTCGCTTCAAGGTCAAGGTCACACTTAGGGGTCAAAGGTCACATGACTTTGTTTTGTGTTTATGTTGCTTTGCATTGCGGTGCTCTTGGTTTTATTTGGCATATCCATTTTTTGTTCACTTACAATATTTTTTTATTGAATTACTTCCCTTTTATGTTACTATAAATATGTTATTTTGTAACATTTTTATTACTGGCCGTAGGGAAAAAACCGATACCACTTTTCTGTGGTACAACATGGATGGTACCTGCAAAGTTAAGGTGTATTTTGACATATCTGTACCTCGTAATAATTTTAGTGGACTTAGAGTTTTTCGGGGAATTTCTTCCCTTTGTTGTCCTTTTCGTTTGGGCTTCAACAGTAAAGTTCTTTAAATTTTGCTCCTATCCCCTGATATAATCCTTCGAGCGTATATTTCCCCGCTTGACGGAGCACTTGTTAGTCCCCTACTGGTTGAAAACCAGTTTCGGGGACTATAGGAATGCACTTTTCCGTCATTCCGTCCGTCCGTCTGTCTGTCCGTCCGTCCGTCCGCAATTTCGTGTCCGGTCCATAACTCTGTCATCCATGAAGGGATTTTGATATTACTTGGCACAAATGTTCCCCATGATGAGGCGACGTGTCATGCGCAAAACCCGGACCCCTAGCTCAAAGGTCAAGGTCACAATTGGAGGTCAAAGGTCAACAGGGCTTTTTTCCTGTCCGGTCCACAACTCTCCCATCCTTGAAGGGATTTTAGTATTACTTGGCACAAATGTTCCCCATGATGAGATGATGTGTCATGCGCAAATCCCGGACCCCTAGCTCAAAGGTCAAGGTCACAATTGGAGGTCAAAGGTCAACAGGGCTTTTTTCCTGTCCGGTCCTTAACTCTCCCATCCATGAACAGATTTTAATATTACTTGGCACAAATGTTCCCCATGAGGAGACGACGTGTCATGCGCAAAACCTGGACCCCTAGCTTAAAGGTCAAGGTCACAATTGGAGGTCAAAGGTCAACAAGGCTTTTTTCCTGTCCGGTCCATAACTCTCCCATCTATGAAGGGATTTTAATATTACTTGGCACAAATGTACCTCATAATAAGACGATGTGTCATGCACAACTTTCAGACCCCTAGCTCAAAGGTCAAGGTCACACTTAGCAGTCAAATGTTAACATAGCATGAACAGGGTCTGTTTCGTGTCCGGTCCATAACTCTGACATTCATTAAGGGATTTTAATATCACTTAGCACAAGTGTTCCCCATGATGAGACGACGTGTCATGCGCAAACCCGGACCCCTAGCTCAAAGGTCAAGGTTACAATTGGGGGTCAAAGGTCAACAGAGTTTTTTTCCTGTCCCGTCCATAACTCTGCCATCCATGAAGGGATTTTAATATTACTTGGCACAAATGTTTCCCATGATGAGACGACGTGTCATGCGCAACACCCAGTACCCTAGCTTAAAGGTCGAGGTCACACTGAGATCAAAGGTCAAGAGGATTTTTTTCCTGTCCGGTCTAAAACTTTGTCATGCAAAGCAGGATTTAGATATCAGTTGGCACAAATATTCCCCTGGATGAGACAACATGTCATGCGCAAGAACCAGGTCCCTAGGTCTAAGGTCAAGGTCATATTTAGAGGTCAAAGGTCAAATTCAAGAATGACTTTGTACGGAACATTTCTTCTTCATGCAAGGAGGGATTTTGATGTAACTTGGACCAAATGTTCACCACCATGAGGCACCCTTGTTTTTAGAATTACGTCCCTTTGTTGTTACTATAAATAGATTTTATTGTAACTTTTTTATTACTGGCGGTAGAGAAAAATCGAGACCACTTTTCTGTGGTACAGCATGCATGTTACATCCAATTTTTAGGTGTATTTTGACCTATCTCTACCTGGTAAAGAGTTTCTTGTGGACTTATATTATATAGATTTTTTTTTTTTTTTTTTTTTTTTTTTTTTTTTAAAGATTAATTTCCCTTTGTTGTTACTATAAATAACTTACATGATAACATTTTTATAATCAGCCAAAAAAATTCAATATGAAAACAACTGTGGGTTTTTATATATGCACATTTTAATCCAAGTGTGTTGTTATAACATATTGTATATGTAGTACAATATTGTTTATACAGCATTGACAGATATCAGTTCATTATGTTATACTGCAGTAGAGAAAATTAGGTGCCTTCCAGTAGGGGACTTTGTATTGCATGGCAATACTTCATTCACTTGTTATTTCTGTATTAGCCGCGTTAAAGACTTTGTATTCGTATAACTTTATTGTTTTAATTTGTCAGTAGTGGATGGACGAAGAGATGGACAGCTTTTTTACTAGATAAATGATAGTAACAAAGATATTTGCCTTTATCAAAAACTTTAACCAAAAATTCTAAGTTAAAAAGGGACATAATTCTAACAAAATTCAAATCAGAGTTATGGGGATTGTTTCTACGCGTGTAGACTTAAATAGTAAATTAGTGTTTTAAGATTCAAGTCAATAGCTTTGATAGTAACAAAGATATTTGACTTGATCAAAAAATTAACAGAAAATTCGTAATTAAAAAGGGGCATAATTCTGTCAAAATCCAATCAGAGTTATGGGGATTGCTTTTCTTGGTGTAGATTTCGATAGTAAATAACTATTTTAAGTTTCAAGTCAATAGCTTTGATAGTAACAGAGATATTTGACTTTATCAAAAACTTTAACCAAAAATTCTAAGTTAAAAAGGGGCATAATTCTATCAAAATTCAATCAGAGTTATGCGGATAGTTTCTCCTGGTGAAGCCTTTGATGGTAAATAACTATTTTAAGTTTCAAGTCAATAGCTTCGATAGTAACAGAGATATTTGCCTTTATCAAAAACTTTAACCAAAAATTCTAAGTTAAAAAGGGACATAATTCTAACAAAATTCAAATCAGAGTTATGGGGATTGTTTCTACTCGTGTAGACTTAAATGGTAAATTAGTATTTTAAGATTCAAGTCAATAGCTTTGATAGTAACAAAGATATTTGACTTGATCAAAAAAATTAACAGAAAATTCTTAATTAAAAAGGGGCATATTTCTGTAAAAATTCAATCAGAGTTATGGGGATTGATTTTCCTTGTGTAGACTTCGATAGTAAATAAGTATTTTAAGTTTCAAGTCAATAGCTTTGATAGTAACAGAGATATTTGACTTTATCAAAAATTTTAACCAAAAATTCTAAGTTAAAAAGTGGCATAATTCTATCAAAATTCAAATCAGAGTAACGCAGAATGTTTTTCCTGGTGTAGACTTCGATAGTTAATAATTATTTTAAGTTTCAAGTCAGTTTCTTTGATAGTAACAGAGATATTTGACTTTATAATAAAATTTAACAGAAAATTCTTAATTAAAAAGGGGCATAATTTTGTAAAAATTCAAATCAGAGTTATGGGGATTGTTCTTCCTTGTGTAGACTTCGATAGTAAATAACTATTTTAAGTTTCAAGTCAATAGCTTTGATAGTAACAGAGATATTTGACTTTATCACAAACTTTAACCAAAAATTCTAAGTTAAAAGGGGCATAATTCTATCAAAATTCAAACAGAGTTATGGGGATTATTTCTCCTGGTGTAGACTTCGATAGTAAATAACTATTATAAGTTTCAAGTCAATAGCTTTGATAGTAACAGAGATATTTGACTTTATCAAAAACTGTAACCAAAAATGCTAAATTAAAAAGGGGCATAATTCTGTAAAAATTCAATCAGAGTTATGGGGATTGTTCTTCCTTGTGTAGACTGTGATAGTAAATAAATATTTTAAGTTTCAAGTCAATAGCTTTGACAGTAACAGAGATATTTGACTTTATCAAAATTTGTAACCCAACGGAGACGGAGACGCCGACGCCGACGCCGACGCCGACGCCGGAGCGAGTGCAATAGCTCTACTTTTTCTTCGAAAAGTCGAGCTAAAAACAGGCACATCCAAATTTATATCACCTACCGCATAGTGATGATATAATAACTCAAACCCTATTGCCGTTATAAACTCTTTTTCATATCGCGCATAATTAAATTAAACTATGTTGAGACGGTCCCCTTGAAAAATCTATCGCCTTAGGTGTCCACAGTCCACGTAGACTTAATCCGTAAATGTCTATTACTAGTACCTACATTACGACTACTAGGATACTGTCTTTGAGGTATTTCATATGGTTTATGGTTTCGGTCCTTATTGGTTCGATTCACGACATACTTGGGACCTCTACGAGTCTTTGCAAACAAATCTGCATCTTCTGCTACATCCTTAGCTTTAACTAACCTCTTACTACTCAAATTCTGGTATAGTTCTCTATTACATACATCTAAAAATTGGTCCCTAAGTATAAAATCTAATAATCCTTCGTACGTTTTCTCTACCTTACTCAATCTAAGCCAACCATCTAAATATCTACTTATTCGGGCTAGAAACATCACAAAGGTCTCATTATCCCGAGGCCTCTCAGTTCTAAACTTTTTCTTATAGCCATCGTCAGTGAGTTCGAACTGACGTAGCAAAGCGGCTTTCAGTTTATCATAATCCTTCCTATCTTCCAACGGAAGCCTATCAAAAACCTCTCTTGCCGTACCCTTTAGAAGGAACGGTAAGTTAAGTGACCATATCTCTTTATTCCAATCCTGCGCAACAGCGTACGTTTCGTACACATTCAAGTACGCATCCATGGAATCAATTTTCTCATCAAAGGGAGACATCTTAACCTTTACCTTTTTCTTACTCATCTTTTCTAAATCTGTCTTAAACTTATGCTCTGTTTCTAATTTCCTACTTTCTGCTTCCTCCTTCTCTGTTTCTAACTTCCTAGCTAAAATTAACTTCTCCTTTTCCATTTCTAACTTATCCTGTTCTAACTTACGTCCGTATTCTAACTTATCTAATTCTAACTTACGTTCATACTCTATCTTTTCCTTCTGCAACCTAGCTTCTAATTCTAATCTTTCCTTCTCTGTCTCTAAACTACTTTGTCGTTCATATTCTATCTTTTCTTTCTGCAACCTAGCTTCTAACTCTAATCTTTCCCTATCTGCTTCTAATCTACCTTTTTCTGCTTCTACTCTTAATCTCTCTGCTTCTAACCTATCTTTTTCTCTTTCTCTCTCTGCTTCTACTCTTATCTTTTCTGCTTCTAACCTATCTTTTTCTGCCTCCAATCTACTATGTCTTTCCTCACGTTCCCTAGCCTGCTCTTCCTTAACAAAGTTACGTAACTCCTCTCCTTCATAACCTAACTCCTGTCCTACCTTCGTCAACTCTACTACACTAGTCATGTTTAAATGATTACACTACGTTAACACTATACAACACTACGTACAACAGCTACTATAACAACCTGAGACACTAAATAAACAGACGTGAGGGAATACTAGACTACACTAGTTTACACTAAGGCTCTAACAGTCACCACTGGAGCCAACACAAAATACTATACTCTACGTATATACTACACAAAACGTCCTCACTAAAATAATAATACACTAAGTTGCGCAACAGTACTATGTGTCAATCAAGGTTGCATAGGCAACAATCAACAATGTACAGTGACAGTAGGCTGCAACAATACCCTAGCCTTATCAAATATCAATCAACTGTAACTGGTGTTAACACTTTAGTGTAACAAATAAAACAAAAATAAACCAAAGTGCTTTATCCTAAGATAAAGTATAGGTATAACACAACTGTGTAGCACTAAAACTTAAAAGTAGGTAAAAGTATGTGCAAGTAAAAAAGCTTGCTAACACACACAAATTAAAAAAGAAAAACTGTATGTAGTACGTATACAGTACACTAATACATTATAGGATCACTGGGTTCTAGGATTACGGGAGTTCCGTATTCCTAGACAACCCTATGAGGATAGGCTAGGATTACGGAAGTATTTTAAGAGGCATAAAGTATATGTTAGGACAAGCATAAATGATGTTGTAAACTTACTTATTTCACTTAATTTTTCATGCCTGCCTTATTATTTCGTGTTTTCTATCCGCCGTTTTGGGTTAGTATAATCTTAATGGCGGCGCGCGGAAATATATTAGAAATATGAGTGTCAAAGTTAGATTAAAAAAAAAGAAAAATCTATACTTTGAATTTTATGATTTATAACCATATTGTATGTTATTAAATACCATTTGTGTTGACTTGATGAAAAAAAATGCAGGTATATACGAAACATAGATACTTCTATAATATTTCCGCGCACCGCCATTAAGATTATACTAACCCAAAACGGCCGATCGACAGCACAAAATATTTAGTGACATTAAGTGAAATGAGTAAGTTTACAATGTCATTTATGCATGTCCTAACATAAATTTGATGCCTCTTAAAATACTTCCGTAATCCTAGCCTATTCTCATAGGGTTGTCTAGGAATACGGAACTCCCGTAATCCTAGAACCGGAGGCTAGGATTACGGTACCGTAATCGTAGCCACTGCCATGTGCAAAAGCAACATTCTAATCTTGTTCACAAAAGTTACTAATAAACAGCAGGAATGTCAATGATCAAAACTGGACGAATATACAGTTATCCTCACTTTAATGTCATTTATAATTTGTCCTTGAATTCTCCACCATACTTTTCATAACTCTGTTTGCACGAGTTGCACGAGAATGCTGTCATTCACGTAAAAAAACGGGGTCAAATAAGTTGTAAATGCAATATCATCTAAACGTAATTAATGGATTATGCAGTTCAAGATAAACTTTATCTCATAACGTAACGAACAGGTATAATGTTGTAACAACAACTTTACTTACACTGATTTAAGTAGCAGTCGGTTTATAAGTGACTTTATTGATTCATTTTGTGTTTTGTTATTGTTGTCAAAAAGTATAACGGAAGTGCCTCACAACTGAAGCGGAAACCAGTTTGATGCGCAAAGTAGTCCACTGTAAGTAATATTATTTGACAAATGTCCACAGAAATTAATAATTTTCTAATATTAAAGACGAATATCTTAATAGGATTCATTATTTGATAAGAAATTATAATCATCGACATGTTTTTTTAAAAATCGTACACGTGCTGACACCTAAGTTGTCTCCCGTTGTTTATTAGAGTTACCTTTCGTCCGGCGCAGTAATACATTTGCAGTGAATCGCCGAGAAGTCGTGGGAAAATTAAAAACCATGTAAACAAACTAAAATTAACCACCTTTTCAAGATGAATTTCAAGTGATCGACATTATGCATTTAACCCGCCTGACCTGTGTAGCATCTTAGATATCTGTTCTAAGGTATTCATTGTGTAGAATGTCATGTTATGCCCTTGCAATGCTAATCCCACTCTGATTTTTTTGTTTACATTTTTTATCAATGAGAAATATGGCGTCCATCCCGAGATGAACAGACGTGGCGTTAAATTTTTACATGTTTAAGCAAACCTGGTGTGTTAGAAAGAAAATCTCATCCCTTCAACATTATTTGGAACACTGTTATTGTAAAAAACCTGTATTTTCCTTATACAAAAGCTTAATATTTTGTGTTGAATGTACTTTCACAAAGACCTCTGTTTCCCTATTACATTCGTAGTACCACATCCTTATCCACAAAATACTGAATATTACAGGTGTCCATCAGTATTATATCAGTTTAGGAATATGTTTTTTATTTTCCCACCATCAATTTCTTGAATATGCACCCTTTCCGCATTGCTGTATGAACTGTGAATGTAGCAATATGCGTCCCCTTAAGTATATTTGTTATTCATAAAATAACTTAATAAGTAATTCTTGGCTTTTATTGTGGACGAAAACATTAAAAAAAAAAAAAAACATTAATCACAACATGCACAATTATGTTTAAAGTGCTTTTATCTGAAAAACAACACTTTAATCGTACTAACGACGCCATTTTGTTTTCTGACTTAGATCATTTCTTACGTATCTTAAGTTTAAGTTGTTTTATGAATAGGACTTAAGTGTTTTACTTAGACTTAAGCTGAAGTCACCACAAACTTAAGATAAACTTCAACTTAAGTCAAAACTTATACTTAAGATGCTTTATGAATATGGCCCCAGGTCTTTTTCATGCACGGTCTCTACACACCATTGTTCCAGCATTTGTTTTTCGTGGAGACAACAATATGGACTTAATGTAAAATGTCTATTTGTTGTTATTAAATTTTAGTATAGCTTAAAACGAATAAGAACGTAAACTAAACACTTTTAGTTTCGGAAGAGATTTTTTCTTATCAAACTCCCAAATAGTACAACATAAACTCCCGAACATATATCTAATGTGCTTATGAAAAGTTTGTTCAAATATCATAATTCAAATTATTGCATGATCTTAATCTGAAATTGATTGCTATTACCTATGATACTGGAAATGAACGTTTCATAAGCTCTGTCTACTTGAATTCCACCCCATGCTCCTCCACTTGCCTTGTGTAGTTCCTTTAACTCACCACTTGTAGTGACTTCATGTACAGTGATGTCAACAGTTCCACCTAAAATATAAAACAGAATCCCCGTCGTCTGCGTTTAGAGACAAAGGACAATGGGGTCAGAATATGAAATTGCACCCCTGATGTTTTTAATAAATCTGTACGCTCAGGGTTATTATCATTTTGAAATATAGGTATATTAGTTAGAGAAGAATTACCAAGAACTACAGTGTTCAACATGTACGCTGTAGTTATGGTTCATACAGACTAGTTTTTTCTGAAACTTGTATTCAATCACGTTTCCTTCGCAATAGTCCTGAAAGTGTATAACTGAAAAGATAAAATATGTCTATCTTTACTAAAATACTTCATTTTTAGGTTATTTAACATTGTTCTGTACGATACGGAGATATATTTGGACGAGTACCCAGCTGAGAAAACCATATTGGCTCGTCCAATATGGTTGTTTTCCCAGCTTGGTACGAGTCCAAATATGTCTCGTACGTTTTTATTTTATATATATTTTATTTTAGTTTAAATAAAAAAATGATTCACTGAAAATTGTATTTCTGCCTTCCTCATTTCACGACGCATAATCTAACTCTGTACATAGTGCGCCTACTTCACGCGATTTACATTCGGAACATTTTTACGCGTTTCGGGCTTTATCGTATGTTTAACATGGGACTCTTTGAACCGTCCAAATACGGAAAAAATACAGGTTTTTTTTTTGTACACACGTGCGTCCAATAAGGTAATATATTGTACGGTCACGTGTTGCAAATGAACGTTCACGATTGGATAGGTATAGAATAACATTAGATATTGGCTTCGAATGTAGATAAATCATCATCAGATATATTTAACTTATTAATAAAGATAAACAATATATATGAAGAACTGCATTTAAATTGACATGTCAGCATGTATTAACAGTCTTTATTAAAATCTACCAATATTTCAGTGGTAGTTACTGTACAAATTGTGTTTATTTACACATTTTCTATGTCTACTTTTGAACATAGCATACAGCAGTATTACACAAAAACATGTTGATATTATGTAGCAATTGTTCATTTGTAAAGGTATAATAAATTTATGAAGATATCATAATATGGAGTCTTTATCAAATGTATGAATTGTGTATCAGACTTCAGAAAATGTTTAAAAGTCTAATAAGATAATTTCATATCGACTGTTTAAGATGGCATTGAGATACAGTAGTGGATGCAGCATCTTACAGGTTATACAATAAACAAAATGACTGATAATTACTCCGCTTAAGACATATGAATCTGCACAGACCAATATGAAATAATTATCATAACACATCACTATTGAAATCGGCATAGAAATTGTTATGGTTTATATTATCAAATTTTGTGAACTGACGATAACCCGCATAATGTTTGTTTTGCTGAAAATCTTCAACTATGCTTCACAAGAACAGAACTACAATGAAAAGTCGGAAATATTCTGGAAATATTTTTTTCCTTAAGAGTTTGGGAAATGTGTCCAATTTTTTTTTTGCCACTGAAAAAAAAAATAATTTGACCTGAATTCTCAGCCCAAATATTAGTACACATGAGCAAAATATAACTTTGACATCCTGCCAAATTTAATATTATGAACACACGTTTACATACTTATTATTTTGATACACACTATGTTCTTGGTTGGGATATATTCGTTTTTTACTTCTCAGTCTGACATAAGATGAATGCCTTCGGGTAATAAATAGTGTTTTGTTTACTCATAATACAACATTATTTGACTAGCTGTAGATTTTAAACTGTAAGACTGTTTTAAAAAAAAACGAGTGCGTATGTGTGTAGCGAGCATACTTTTATATATTTGATTTGTTTACTCTGTATGTTTTACCTCCAGCGTCAAGCACCAGATACTTTGTACCAGACGAAAACTGTGCTAACGATGTCTTTTCTCCTTCAGCTGGTGATTTAGACACCTGAAGATGGCGACAATAAATAGAAGCGGCTTCTGGTTCAAGACAAATGGTAAGGCTCTTCCCTGGTATTCCAGCCTATTAGAATCAAGGACAAATATTTAATAGAAATAGTCGTCGTCAAAGAACGCTTCCCCCTGAAAACGAAACACTACAGCAGTATATGTATCGATGTGCACATAAAACATATGTACAAAAGAAATATAACAAATAAAAGGTAAGGGTAGGGACATACTGAAACATGACACTGTAACACCTTCAAAATCATCACATTATAAGTTTACACGTTTTAATACAGTGGAACCTCCTTAATCCGAACCACTCTAATCCGGAAAACTCTCTAGACAGAAATTGTTTGGTCGAAAATATTCGTATTCATTATAAGCTTTTATTACCGATAGCAACATTATTCCAAGTAAGATTTCGATAACGTAATGGATTCGTTGAAAAGTTTAAAAAATAAACATTTACACTTATCTCTGCTCTCAGAGTGCTTAGTGCATGTTATGATTGTCACTGGAGGAATGTTTAAAATTTGATTCTTTTGCCCAATTTAAGCATACTTAAACATACTTTATTAATTGAATGATATGATTATAATAACAACTGTGTTACATTTGTAAAAGCTTTATATTGCAAAATATGTATTGAGCCGAAATTCATTAGAAATGTAAAATTATTATTACCTCGCTTTATCTCCCCTTTTACACTCTGTTTAAAAACTTGCCTTCTGATTCAGATTGTTTAAAAGTACAATTATCTATCAGATGCAAAGTAAAACTGTAAAGTACATTGAAATACAAATGAATAATCCCTTTTTGAACACTTTCGTATTAAAGAGGAGTAATTACAAAACATCATAAAAGATAATGAAACAGTCCTTTCTGATAGGGATCTAACTCTGTGTAATAAGTCTTTTAGTTCATCAAATAAATCTATAACAGGATATAGCAAAAATGAAAAATATCATAAGATATACAAAACATGTAATGGGCCACCTTTCATCTAGTCAGTATGCCAAACACCAGTTAGCTACCTAACCTAAAATTACAGTATGCACAAAATATTTTCACAAGAAATGGTTCTAGAGCATGTACCTTCATGGAAACTGGATGATGCAACTTTGTCATCATTGAGCATTTTGAAATATTCAAGATAGACGCCAAGATGGCCGCTAATAATGCAAAATTGTCTTATCTCCTAATTTTCAAAAAATGTGGACAGGATTATAAATGTAGATATTATTTTATTTGCTAGAGGTAACAAAATAAACATTAAAAGTATATTTAAAAGAAGAAAATCATTTAAAAATCCAAAATGGCTGTCAAAATGGCCGCCAAAACGGAAAATCCCTAAATTTTGCATTAGACACTCTAAATGTGCAGATTTTCCTACCGTATATAATTAATTCTTATAATTGAAAACGTTAATAACACTACAAATGTTTCTAATAAAAAAAAGATTATAAAAAAGAGGTGGATAAAGACTTTAAAACGTCCCATCTATGAAATTGTAAAATTTGATTCAAGAAGATAATCATAATGCATATACATAATATGTAAGGTAAAATGGTAGAAATTTGACTGTGCTAAACGAAACGTGACTATTGTTCATAAAGCTCATATTCGGATACGTTTTATTCGGATATCGGTTGCCGTCGCTGGATAGGAATAGCAAATATCTGTTCGTCTTTACATTGTTAAAAGATAAATAGATTGACCATTTAGTCCGGTGATAAAAATGTTAGTTGATTTTTACGTTGCAATACGCCAAAGTAGTAAACGTTGACGTAATGTAAAACGTTACCAGTAATATGGTGGTGTTAAACAAGAAACCCTACAGCCGCAGCCTTTCCACTATAATTTCGGTGACTCTCCTATACCTATATAAGTGGCTGGTGATTGATATTTTCGATTTATAGCGTTTTAATAACAGATTTTGAAAAACGCTTATAAATAAGTCAGGAAATGTTGCTCATGAGCTTGTTATCGACGTCAACAGATAACAAATAACGTTTAATTTTTATAAATGCGCGCTGTGAATTTTGTAGAAGATGAGTTACAGCACAAGCTACACTTACCTAAGCGGCAGCGGTCTTCAAGTATCACAGAAGGAACCACAATATCGGATCAGATTTAATGATTACTAATTGGAAAATACATAAAACCTTGAATAAATCTTGTAAGAATGAAATAATTGCCACATATAGATGAGCGTTTCTAAAGTTCTTGAGGGTTTATCAAATGTCATCTCAATGTCACTGTATTTAATCAACTTATCATTGTGCTGTCTTAATATTAGAACACTATTATTCAAGTACCTTATATCCAGCTTGACTTTCCAAACAAGCTATTAGATGACTGACATGTATAGCACTTTAGTTTTCGAAGTATCTCGCTAGAATCATCATCTGCATCACTGAATATTTCACTAATAGCCTCCATCCATCTGCAGGTGTAACAGTTATAGCAGTTACACAATTTTGTGCAGGCGATGTGAGCTACAGAACAATAACAGCAGGATGTTGCAAATGGTATTTGTCTAGATTGAACTCTATTGTCTGCTGTTTGGCAACGGCTGTAATTCCAGTTCCACTTAGCTTGGAGACATTATTGCATCCAGACAGACAGAGCATGAGCAGCTAATAAATAGAGCATAATAGCTGATGTTTTCATGTACACATGTACCTTACATGTTACTTCAGATTCCACTATCGTCAACTGAGTACCAGTTCCTTCCATCAGTATTCATATTCTGCTCCCAGCAGCCTGTGTTTGTCGGGACCATATGTTTTGCCTGTGACTGTGTCATGGGGTTCAGTTTATTATTAACAAGGTTCAATTGATAGACATAATTTGCAAGCACTACAAAGATACCTGCAACTTTTGTCACAAGTTGACAAACACAGGCTCCTTAAAGATATAAATGGGAATTGTCATTGATAGAGTAGATTTAATAACTAGCAAGGAGGAAGTTGATGTCATAATTCCACAGCAGTTGGTGTGTGAGCAGAATTTGTGACAGTGACATGTGATGACACATTCAGATTTATTTTGTTGGTGCACTTTTATGTTTCGTTGGTGCACTTTTATACACTAAAGGATTTGTTATGCTCTCTGCTGATGGAGGAAACTGTGTTCAGCAGACAATAGTGGATATTGTAGCAACATGTAAGACTGTAAGGATCTTATATGACTGCCTATGTAAGACAGATTTTTCCCAAACCCGAGGGACAGCGTGGGATAGAAAACCGAGCACTGCATCATAATACGACGTCAAATTATGACGTCAATTTGCGCACATGTTATCCAGCCTGGCTCTCCTCGCGTGGTGGCAAACATATTCGGTTATAACATTCCAGCTCTTAGCAACTCATACCGTCTGGATGCGATACTGTTGCCAAACTATGTGGCACTGGAAATACAACCGCTGTCACACAGGTGGAACGAGGATGCATTTGTTGCGGGTCAAGTGATTTGAAGTTAGCGACCTTAATCAATCGGCCACGGTGACCCCACCTACATTGTAATCGTTCAATGAAAATGTTAAGAGCACACATACAGACATGCATATGATGGAGTGGTTTGGACCCAGACCCTTCAAATTTTGATGCTATCAGTTTTAGATGGAGCAAGGATCCAACTCTGAAGAGGCTTGTACCGACGACAATCCTGGAAGACAACCCCGGCACCAGCTTTGCCCTGAAGTTCATCCTTTCTGGATCAGAACAACCATGTGCAACATCCCGCTGTCTTTTTGCGGCTCACCTCGCCTGCACAATTAACAATTAAGTAACTGCCATTAAAACTGTAGCTGTCAAACAAGTTTGGCGAAAGATGTAGATGAAAAACTCAGTGATGCAGTTGACGATTCTAGTGACTCGGGCGGAGAATACGAAAACTTAACAAATTTATACATGCCAGTCGTTCAATAGCTCTTTGGAAAGTCAAAGAAAATCTATCACATAGGTAATAGTAATACTTTTTAACATACATAATACGAAGATAGAACAAGGATCAGTTGATTTTATATGCAGTAACATTGTAATGACACATGATATATTATTACTGGCATTTATAGCAAATTAATCGCAAATCATACCTACTTCTTATGTGCATTTTATGTTTATATTGTTTTGCTTTTGAATAAGAATTTCCATTTTATCCACTTTTTTGTTATAAAGTTACTGAAGAAACATTTAAAGTGTTAAAAACATTTCTAATTATTAGAAGTACCCATATGACGTCGTCAAAGTCTGCACATTCAGAGTGTTTAATGCAATATATAGGGATTTTTCGTTTAGGCGGCCATTTTGACAGCCATGTTAGATTTTTCAAATGATTTTTTTCTTTAAATTTTATATTTGATGTTTATCATGTTACCTCTAGCAATAAAGATAAAATATACATTGCAATCTGTCCCAACCTCCTGTAATTTAGGAGATTTGTCATCTTTGCATTTTTTGCGGCCATCTTGGCGGACATCTTGAAAATTTCAAAATGGTCAATGATGACAAAGTTGCATCATCCAGTTCCTATGAAGGTACATGTTGTAGAACCTTTTCATGTTAAAATATTTTGTGCATATTCCAATTTTGGGGTTTTTGGTCGGCATGTTAATCGAAATGTTCATGACTTCCGGTTAAATGGCGGTCAGATTGTTTACAATCGACTTTTAAACAAAAATAATGTTTTAACCTATTTTAGTGAAAATTGTGAGACAGGATTTTATCTGGAAGTATGAGACATTATGAGCTATGAAATGTGATTAGATAACCACAAAATGCTACTTTCAGTTGGAAAATTCTGCTAAAAGACGAAAAATATAAAGTGCAGCACGTTTTTCTCGTTCTTTTGTGCCTTCACGAACTGCAGGGACATTGCATGCATTCTTTAAAAGCATGGCATTTTACGAAATATTCATCATTTCCATAATCACAAGAGCCATGTTAGACATGGCCAATCCCCCCGCCGGGCATATTATAATTGAAGGCTGAAGTTCCTGGCAAGTTAGTGTCTGAAAGTATTAATTTTGGGGAAAGCTTTGAAGAACCATTTAGTTGTGGTCCGCATCAGGGGTTTTAAAGATGTGGAAGAAAGAATAAGTCAGTGGTGAGGTGGTTTACTGTTAAATTTTATTAATTTTCATGAACAGTAAAGCTATGACGTTTTTCTATATGGCTACTGTAAAAAGAAGGAATGGAAAGCTAACAGGGAACACTAGTTTTTTTTAAGAAAATATGATAAAGGGGAATAACTAAAAAAATAGGCAAGGTAGAGTTATTGTTCTTACACACTGCACTTCCTCCCAATGTGTTCTATCAGTGTATGAAGTTTGAAGAAAATCCCTCCAGTACTTTTGGAGTTATGCTTAAGGGAAATTAATCTTAAAAAAAAAAAAAAAAAAAAAAAAAAAAAAAATTGTAAGTCCACACAAAAATCTTTACCAGGTAGAGATTGGTCAAAATACACCTCAAAATTGGATGTAGCATGCATGTTGTACTACAGAAAAGTGGTCTCGATTTTTCCCTACGACTAGTAATGAAAAAGTTACAATAAAAGCTATTTAAAGTAACAACAAAGGGAGGTAATTCTAAAGAAGGGAACTGCGCATGACACTTCGTCTCATGATGGTGTATACTTGTGCCAAGTTACATCAAAATCCCTCCATGCATGAAGAAGAAATGCTTCGGACAAAGTCATTCTTGTATCTGACCTTTGGCCTCTAAGTGTGGCCTTGACCTTAGACCTAGGGACCTGGATCTTGCGCATGACACTCTGTCTCGTGGTGGTGAACATTTGTGCCAAGTTATATCAAAATCCCTCTATGCATGAAGAAGAAATGCTCCGGACAAGGTTTTCATTCTTGTATCCTTTGACCTCTAAGTTTGACCTTGACCTTAGACCTAGGGACCTGGTTCTTGCGCAGGACACTCCGCCTCGTGGTGTTGAACATTTATGCCAAAATATATCAAAATCCCTCCATGCATGAAAAAGATATGCTCCGGACAAATTTTTTTAAGAAAATAAGATAAAGGGGAATAACTCAAAAAATAGGCAAGCTAGAGTTATTGTTCTTGCACATTGCACTTCCTCCCAATGTGTTCTATCAGTGTATGAAGTTTAAAGAAAATCCCTCCAGTACTTTTGGAGTTATGCTCCGGACAATTTTTTTTGAGAAAATAAGATAAAGGGGAATAACTCAAAAAAAGGCAAGGTAGAGTTATTGTTCTTGCACACTGCACTTCCTCCCAATGTGTTCTATCAGTGTATGAAGTTTGAAGAAAATCCCTCCAGTACTTTTGGAGTTATGCTCCGGACAAAGATCGTTGCGGACGGACGCACGCACGCACGCACGCACGGACGGAGAGCATTTCTAATATCCCCTTCGCCTTTGGCGGGGGGATAAAAAATGACTAAGACAACCTAGAAACATCATAATTAAAATGACTAAGACAACCTAGAAACATCGTAAAACTATTATGTCCGTACAAGACAAAATTAAAATAATTTGCGAGTCTGGACTTGCTCTAAATCACAGAGAACGACTTATAGTATTAAGTAACTGTTGTATTTGTCCAAAACATTTCGTACTTCCAAATACCGGAAATTAAAAAAAACGGACTTCTCTTCTGGTCGCGAGATTTTCGAAGGTTAATTCACTTTTTACTGAATCTAAAATATTTTACCGCAGAACATTACATAGAGTTTTTAAAAAGGACGTTAATTGGCACGCCAATTTTTATACATACCAGCCTTTACTGATACCTTTCTGAGAGACAAGAGTTCCTCCTTCCCAGTTCTTCGCAGAAACTTTTGTAGGATCCCTCTCATAGCCGTGTCGGAATGAAAACGCCCATCCCGAGTATGTTGTGCCGAAATCAATGGCTACAACAACCAACGAATCCATTTCCTCTATAATTTGTAAAATATGTCTTTTCACGCTGTATCAAAGTGAAATAAAATAAAGTAAAGCATAATATGGTCATGCATATGCATTCTGTCTTAAATGTTTAATTAGTTAGTTAATAACAAGTGGCAGGTGTCTTTTCGCATAGTTATACTTTTTTGTTATCAGTGGAGGGAATATGTACTTTTGACATGCACTTTTTGCTTGTAGCCGCGCTAGATTTCGAACCGATTTAACCTTTTTTTGAAATATATCTGCATGTACATTTTTGTGTAAATTTACAGATTTTACGGCAGTTTGTTGCAGTCGCAGCTGAATTCCAAAAGCAATTAGTTCAAATATGATTTTTCCCATTATTTTAGCCAAGGATATTACGTGCATCTACTCCGTAAGCTGAGGTTTAAAAGTTGTTGTTTTTGTTTTGTATCGGTATTTAAATTGTAATCACTTGTTTTTGTCTAACTTTACATTTCCACAGCGCGTTGTCCCTATATCTGTTACTGTGAAATCATTTAATTTCGTGGGCATGAAATTTCGTGGTTTTGGTCAAAGTGGGAATTTCGTGGGGATATGAATTCGTGGATTACAATTTTTGAACATAAAGTGAATAGGATTTTTACTTGTTCGTTGGGATTAAATTTCGTGGATTGACTCAACCACGAAATCCACGAAAATTAGTCCCCCACGAAAATTAATGATTTCACAGTATCAGTTGTGTACAAATACTATTACACAAATCAGTTAAAAGAATTAACGGGCTGCCATGATGACCGCTATTTTAGATTTTTCATAACGGATTTTATAAGTTCCAATATCAAGTGCTTTGCCGTTTTCGTGTGAAAATATCTAAAATTCATTTCTAACTATTGATGCGCAGGGGTCCAGTCGTTGGGTCGGTTTGAATGAACGCACCATTACACTGCTTTTTTGTTTGAGATATATTCTGATTTAATTAATGAACATGTTAATGGGAGTGCTGGCAGGGTTAACTGAATTTTAGCAGATTGTCTGGCTTCTGGAACTTAAGAACCATGTGTACATTTGGCATGGAGAACCTCCATTCGATCTGCAATATATTGAAGCAACAAGATTTGGTCGAGTGTTGTTCAATTCACACAACACAGGGGGTGAGTGTACGTGTCATGATCATGAGAATGTCCATTGTGATTTTACTTTGGACAAATGCACTCTCTTTTGCACCAGAACTCGTTGTGCCAAATCTTAACAATTGTAACACTGAAGAAAATTTGGAACATTTGTGGCGCCTTCTGTATGCAGGTAGCCAACTTTATAAATGAAGAACGTAATGCAAAAAAGTAAAATTGATAATGTTTGTAGTGGTTTCTTTTCCTGGTCTGTTTATGTTGATGCGTTTTGAAGTGACATGTTCTTCAGCAAGACGAATGACGTCCATAAGGAATTCAGCGTGAAGTATGCATTGCAGTAACATAAATGGACGAAAAAGTATGCTATGTCTGTAAAACTGCGTGTGTATGCAGCCTTGTTTTACGTCAACGAGAGAATCTCCTGTATGCAATTTCTCGACAGATTTCTGTACATATACTATACTCACAAGTTGTTTTATCATAAAAGGAGATATAATTTTTTATTTTAAAAATGTCTTCAGTACACTGTAACAGAAGAATTCGTGGACATGCAACCTTGGTTATGAATGGCCGGTGAGAAGAATTGTCACCTTCCGAGTCTATTTCAGAGTCAGAGTCTGTTTCTGTATGAGGTCGTTTGTTTTTATTTTAATTTTCAATTTTTAAATGATTGAGATTCGTCACTCACAGTCCTACCAGCCGCGCATATCCTGCTTTTATATGTTAGGGATACTGTAGTGATATGCTCGGACAAATATTTTGCATTTCCAGTTTTTATGACCATTTGTGTACAGAAGTCATCGTCTTCTAGAAAATAGATCTTCAAATGCATAGTAGAATGAAGTGAACAGAAATTGTGTCAACGTTATGTGGTGTGCTGAATGTAGTTAATAAAACGATAGAATGATATTATATTAGAGTTTGTGTAAGGTCTATTTGCTTAAAAAATACAAATGTTCACGAAATAGGTGCGTACAATATGAAATAACAGAAGATAAAAGCGTAAAAGTGGGATTTCCTAGGACTTGTTAAGACTAGCGTATTGATATTGTTTTTGGTCAAAACTTGGTCAGCTGAATTCCTAAACAATTTAGTTCAGTTATAAATTTCTCATTCTTGTAGCCAAGAATACTACGTGCCGTAAAGTGCGATTAAAAAGTTATTGTTTGATATATTTACTACATACATTTGTATTGTAATCTCTAGTTTTTGTCCAACATTGTGTTTCCACAGCGGGTTGGCCCTACATCGGTTATGAACTATTTATTTACTTTTAATGTTTCGTGCATTGCAGTGTGTGTACCTATACAAGTATACAATATGTTCTCTCTTATACTGCAACATACTGAAATAACCTAAGTTTTGATTTAATGGAACGCTCTGAAAATTCAAGGGAAAAGGACAGACATAGTCTATATACAAATAATGCTGCTGCCTTGTGCATAGTTTTTATTATACGTAGTGAGTAGAGAAAAGATATTACATTTAGTTCTATCAAATAGAAATTGTTGACGGACGGACGACGCACGACGCACAACGCACAACGCACGACGGACGACAGACATCTAGTGGTCACAAAAGCTCACAATGAGCCTTTGGCCCAGGTTAGCTAAAAATAACGAACTTCAGCGGAAAGTCGTTGTATAGCCACATACAGACGATTGCTAGTGCCGCGTTGACATTATGATGAAAAGATGAAAGTTAACATAATGATTTATCATTTTAGTTAATATGTGTTTCATTTTTGTGAAAACATAATTGATGGACTACAATACGGTTTATTTTCACATAATATTTTAAAGAACAACTTACTTTAGCACGACGTTGTTGTTGTAACCTCATATGTAGACGATAGGTAATGCCTTAGTACAAATAATCAAGGCCTTCGAGCGGCTTGTCGTCTAATTTATAACGGCGCAGAGTTCAGATGCGCAGGAATTGAACCACGAGGGCGTTAGCCCAAGTGGTTAAATATCTAAGCATCTGAACGACGAACCTTGGTAAATTAGAGTTATTCTATTTCTTTCAATCACATATCCAGCCTTTTTAGGAACATTCTTGTCATTGAATGATGAGAACTTTCGTTACAAAAAAACAATGTCATTTTCCTCATGTGTGCAACATAAGGTTGAACTTAGATTGTACGATGTGGTAGATCGCAGAGTGACGGCCATGATTGTCGCGGTTTTATTTTCTGGCATTTCAAACGTTCTCCCGAGTAATGTCCCTTTGCGGAAGGTTAAATGTACTCGTACATATACCGGTTAGAATGTACCATAAACGAGTTGCGATCGTTGTAAATTCTATGTTTCGACTCGAAACAGTTTGCTTCACTATCCATTTACATTTTTTTTCACTTCAAATGATACCAAAGTCAATGCCCAAGAATACTAAAATTATACCAGAAAACCAGTGAAAATATAGAATATTATGTCTCACTGCAGTGAAAATATAGAAAATATGTTTCACTGCAGTGAAAAATAAATACAGTGAAAATATAAATAAAATTTCATCAATATTTCTCAGTATTTTATTAGAAAGTATATGATAAACAAGTGAAAATCTTTTCTTCAAAACCACTGGGCAGATTTACACCAAACTTCACATAAATGATCCTTGAGCGGCCCCCTTTCACAATTGTTCAAAGAATTAAATTCCACACAAAACTCAACTCTGGTTGCCATGGCAACCGAAAGGAAAAACCTAAAAAATCTTCTTGAGCATGGACATTTACATTTATGATAGGTCCAAATAATTGGATATGATTAAATCAGTTATTCTAATTAGTACTTTTTGTTAATAAATAAGAAGATATAGAAATTATATTTCTTTAGTGGCTTAAATAGAAACATGTGAAGGAATCCACCCTCTTAGCTCAATAGGGAGAGCGCCGATCTACGGATCGCGGGGTCGCGAGTTCGATCCTTGGGCAGGCCGTATGTTCTCCGTGACGATTGGATGAAAGACATTGTGTCTGAAATCACTTGTCCTCCACCTCTGATTCATGTGCGGAAGTTGGCAGTTACTTGCGGAGAACAAGTTTATTCTGGTACAGAATCCAGGAACACTGGTTAGGTTAACTGCCCTCCGTTACATAACTGAAATACTGTTGAAAAACGGCGTTAAACCCCAAACAAACAAAACTGGTAATTCTTGGGTTTCATTTATTCTAGTTTCATACATGTGTAAACCCTACCGAAATATTGTCCATTTTCTAATTCAGAACATAGGTTTCGAAAAAAAAAATTGTGATCGGAAGCGAGAACCTAGGTTCTTTGTGAGCAGCTGAGAAATTATGTTCTTACTTGAGAACATAGGTTCTGGGATTTACTGTGCAATTCGCGTGCCATACGCAACCAAGTTATTCGCCAGTAGGGTGTGAAAAGGGGAATCATCTTCCTCTTGTTGGGTCTGTGGAACCTCCCAAGAGGAAAGTTTAAGAATAGAAATATAATTGGTGGCTTCTGGTCAAAGTGAATGGCCAGCATGTCCTGCGTAGATCTACAATGCTCATGATAGGTATGTTTCTCGGCATACGAATATACGCACAATCATGTCGTCATTTTCGACAATAAACAATAAAAGTAAAAACGAAATTCCGCAAATTAAACTTGAAGACTGATTGGGTGAGGTTTCTGATAAAATTAAAATTTCAAGGGTCATTTTGCACATTTAGTCTTACTATGATAGAGGTATACAGTAAGTCCTTTCTACCATTAATGAGCAACTGAAAATGCACACAGGTTTACTAGTACACTGCCGCGTTCATTACGTTATATACAGGCAGTTTCATCCGATTATTTTTCCATAGTATTGTAGATACTGTGTCTATATATAACGATGCAAGGGTATGTGATTACATGAATTATCAAGTTAATATAATACCCAGTCTTTAACCGTAAAACTTGATTCAGTATTATATCTGGCAAATCTATCGAACATTACTTAAATTCCTTTACTGATATGTCTGAATCATGACATGATATCAAAATATGTTAACCTGGCATCCATTTATTGTAACTGTGGTAAAAACGTTTGTTGATTATTTGCGTTGATGATAAACCTGTATGAAATCAATAACATTTGAGCAGGTTATTTTACCTGGTGCTATTGTTGTATGAATAACAACTGCTGCAACAGCTGCAGGAGGCCTGAATATGTTACCAAAACCTGTATATCAGATTAGGTTTGGAAAAAAATGAATTTATGTTGTTGGAAATTAAACATGAAACAGAAAATGTAGGTATGTAAACTTTTCTGATGGAGCATGTCATCAACACCAAACCTGCCGATCCCCAGGTTCCGTAAATTATTGCTCCGGTTATAAGTGCCCTTGTACGAAGTGACGATGGGAGGGTGCGAATTTCAATTAGGGATCCAAATGTTAAAAGAACGAAAAATGCAATCCTTGTAAATGTTTGGAAATAGCTATCTGATGGGTTTTAACAGGCCTATTTTTATAGGGGAGTCAGGGCATGGCGCAACCATTCTGAAGCTACTCAGCGGGAGGATGTGAAAAGGGGAATCCTCTTCCGTTTGTGCGGACCAGTTGAATATCCCCACGGGTTAATATGTTATTTAACTCAATGTCATATTACAGTAGCCGAAACGTGATTTTCTTCCTTTAACGTCTATTTCCTCGTTTACATGGTACTTCCAAAAATTAAGCTAACGCACAGTTAAAGTGACAGCAACTAAATGTAGTGTCTTGTAAAATGTCACTTGCGGCTTTCGTACATTTTTATGGATACAAATTTAAGAAGTAAAGTGAAAAACATGCATTTTACGAATGAAAATAAATAGTTCACTTTGTGATTCCGATTACGTTTCTTGCCCCTTTGATCATTAATTTCACTTCTAATCTCGATATATAAATATATGTTTATTTTACTCACCATGACTAAAACATCCAGAGAGATGACTGTAAATGACCGTAAACGTTCCACAAAGTATAAACGTGCGCATGCGTTTTAAATCCAAGGCCGCGAGGTAGATAACTTTCTACGAAAACATAAAAAAAATAGGTTGATATGTAAATTCTTCGGGGATCATTGTATGTGAACATCCTTGAAATCTCGTGGTTTTAATTCTATGAAAGCATATTGAAACTAACTTCTTCATGTGTGCTTAATAATCTATCTATTTTAGCAAAACATTTAAAGGTTATGTCCATACATGCCATAAAATGAATTAATATTACATTTGAGGTAAATGCAACTACACAGAACGTTTTTTTCCTTTGCAAAAAGGTGTTTTAATATGTTCTGTACATGCACCATGAACTTTAAACTAATAGTGTAACAAATATGAGAAATGTACTTTCGTCTGTAACATCCCGTTGTATTAAAAGAAAGAATAGGCAACTGCTTGCTGTAAGTGGTAGAGGTCATGGTATCATTTAGGACTAGGTAAACCTAACAGATGTAACAAAATATCTATTATAGACGACAGATAATTTAAGAATGTTAAAATCAAACATATTTTGATCATGGTAAAACTTTATGATATTAAATAATTTCATTCGTTAGATAAATACTTATTTGTGTCATTCCAGCATGAACTATTCAAACGGGTTGCACTTGCTTTCAAAGCGGCATTTTAGTAATCCAAAATAAAAGTGTTCCAACACAGTATTGTGAACATGTGTGTTTATGTATCAATTCCGCGAAACGTTGATGGTGGGATACGCCGATGGATTTGGACCACGTTAAGTATTTTAATGTAGGGATAACGCATGTGTTTTCGTGTTAGTTACGTCTGCAAGGGATTGGTTGGTGCCCGAGCACAGTCTGCAGATGTTATAACACGAAATGAACATGCGCTTACGTTATTCTAGCATAAAACGCGTAAAACTGATAAATGAATACAATGTCACTCAACGTCATTAGATTTCCATGAAATGCGCGGGAATGTCTGAGTTGGTTTTTTTTACGTTGACGTCATTTCGTTTTGAATTATCCGTTTTGGAGCCGAATGACATTTACGCTTTGCCAGAGAACGCGCATATATAAAAAGGTGCTATAACGGCACGCGAGTGCGAGAATCTCTCTGTTAACACACGTTTTCTCTCCTGTTAAAACTCCCCCGAAAAGTGGTAAGAACAGCATACATACAACTGACAAGGAAGCTGTCACTTGGAAACGATCAGAGCGTCGTTAACGTTCATAGTTGTCTCCGAACACCGTAATGTTTGCGTAACCGAAATATAATTATACAGAATTTTTGTAGACTAAAATGTTTAATTCTGAAGCTTAATGCCACTTAAAATAATTGTTACTCATGCAGAAAAATAACAATGATAACGTCAATAGTTTGGATAAGCAAACGGTATAAACGGGAACATGACTAAAACAAAACAAAATGCAAACATTTGGACATGAACAAGAAAAATCATATCAAAATATCTTTTTAGAGAAAATGTAAAACCAAACTAGTAGCAACAGGGTCTGAATACATAGACTCCAGATTTAAGTGCCAATATATGGTCTTCTCTGTAGGTATGCATTCAACACGCGTCTTAACTTGGATATTTCTTTTTAGCCATAGCTCTAAATAGTGGTAGTAATCATAAGCTAAGTATCAACGAATAAACAAATGTGTGTTTTTGTCTAGATGTAATTATCTTCAAACTATGGTTGCTGATTTATGCCATTTTGTTATTTCTTTCTGTCGCAGTGACAGTACGACAAACGTCGTTATGGCGCCCCGCCGAATGTCGCCCTGCCAAACGTCGCCCAGCCGAATGTCGCCCTGCAGAACGTCGCCCGGCCGAATGTTGCCCCGACAAACGTCGCCCCGCTGTGACCTTGACATTTGACGTACAGACGCCGTCTATACTCTATGCACATCATGTCATCGCTACCTACATATATGCCAGGTTTGAGGTCAATACCTTGAATGCTTATCAAGTTATGATCTGTACACAAAATATAGACAGATTTGACCTTACTGTCACCTTGACCTTTGACCTGCAGACCTGATTTATGTACTCTGCACATCATCCCATTGCCACCTACCTATATGCCAAGACTAAAGTTAATACCGTGAATGGTTATTAAGTTATGCTCCGGACACGAAATTTGAATTACAATTTTGACTTTTGAGCTCCATTTGTGACATTGACCTTTGACTAACCGACCTAATTCATGTGCTCTGCACATTGTCTCATCGCCACCTACCTGTATGCCAAGTTTAAAATCAATACCTTGAACAGCTATCAAGTTATATTCCGGTCACGAAATATGAGGGTCAAATTTGACCTTTGAGCTCCATTTCCACTTAGCCTTTGACCTACTGATCTGGTTTATGTGCTCTGCACATCGTCTCATTGTCATCTACTAATATACCAAGTTTAAAGTCAATACCTTGAATGGTTATCGAGTTATGCTCCGGACACAAAAATGACGGACGAACGGACGCACGCACGCACGCACGCGTCATCACATAATACGTCGTGTGAAAAGGGACTAGGCAATTAGAATTAGAATATCATTTTCTGGGGAGCGGCATCTATGCTTATTTTTATCATTTATTTGAAATAAAACTTTGGAACGTGCGATACACTGTCGATGAATAAAACATTTTACAAAGTATCATGTTATATCATATTCACACCAAACTCCGAATTTGTTACTTGATACATGTAATATGGCAATGTTCCAGCAGACCATTTACTGAGATTTAATTGTTAAGGATATCCAATGCCCATTTTACACAAAAATATTTTATGGTCACACATTTACTTAATCTATAGATAACCGTGTATGAAGAACTACATTCACAATTAAATGCCATACAGTAACAATCATTATGTTAGAAAAATTTCCAGCTGTTTAGTGGTAGCACATATGTATATTATGTTTAGCTATACATTCATTATGTATACTATTTGTTAAAATCTTACGCAGCGTACTTTAAATAAACATAAACTATTTGTACAGTAGTTATTTTTCATATTGTGACATGTGCACAATATGTAATTCTTTACATTGACTTGTGAACAATTTAAAAAAAGTTCAAAGAAAACTGTCTTTACTTTCAGTTTAAACTA
This sequence comes from Mercenaria mercenaria, assembly GCF_021730395.1. Lineage (NCBI taxonomy): Eukaryota > Metazoa > Mollusca > Bivalvia > Venerida > Veneridae > Mercenaria > Mercenaria mercenaria. Next base: position 25,613 of record NW_026461244.1, on the reverse strand, counting down.
TATGACTAACGGCAAACTAAGACAGTAGCAACAAACCAACACCTGATTACAAACAGATGGGTACGTCTGTCTACACTGCAGCTATAATACATGGGGTTCCATTCTTTTACCGTTAAGACCAAAAATATTTATTTTTTGCAAATAAATGAAAACAATAAGTGCCGATATCTGTCAGTTTTAGCCCAAAATAATAAAAAAACAAGTGAATGAAGTATTGCCATGCAATACAAAGTCCCCTACTGGAAGGCACCTAATTTTCTCTACTGCAGTATAACATAATGAACTGATATCTGTTAATGATGTAGAAACAATATTGTACTATATATACAATATGTTATAACAACACACTTGGATTAAAATTTGCATATATAAAAACGTACAGTTGTTTTCATTTGCATTTTTTTTGGCTGATTATACAAAAAGTTATCATAAAAGTTATTTATAGTAACAACAAAGTGAAATTAATCCTAAAAAGATCTATATAACGTAAGTCCACAAGAAACTCTTAACTAGGTAGAGATAGATAAAATAAAACACCTAAAAATTGAATGTAACATGCATGTTGTACCACAGAAAAGTGGTCTCGATTTTTCCCTACGGCCAGTAATAAAAAAGTTACAATAAAATCTATTTATAGTAACAACAAAGGGACGTAATTCTAAAAAATGTGTGCCACTTGGTGGTGAACATTTGTGCCAAGTTGCATCAAAATCCCTCCATGCATGAAGAAGAAATGTTCCGGACAAAATCATTCTTGAATTTGACCTTTGACCTCTATGTATGACCTTGACCTTAGACCCAGGGACCTGGTTCTGGTGCATGACAATTCGTCGCAGTGGTGAACATTTGTGCCAAGTTACATTAAAATCCCTCCATGCACAAAGAAGAAATGCTCCAGACAAAGTCATTTTTGAATATGACCCTTGACCTCTAAGTATGACCTTGACCTTAGACCTAGGGCCCGGGCTTTGCGCACAACATGTTGTCTCATTCAGAGAAATGTTTGTGCCAGCTGATATTTAAATCCTGTTTTGCATGACAAAGTAATAGACCAGACAGGAATAAAATCCTATTGACATTTGATCTCAAAGTGTGACCTTGACCTTTAAGCTAGGGTTATGGGTGTTGCACGTGACACGTCGTCTCATCATGGGGAACATTTATGCCAAGTAATATTTTAATCTCTTGATGGATGACATAGTTCTGGACCTGACAGGAAAAAATACCTATTGACCTTTGGCCTCCAATTGTGACTTTAACCTTTGAGCTAGGGGTCCGGATTTTGCGCACGACATGTTGTCTTAGCATGGGGAACATTTATGCCAAGTAATATTTTAATCTCTTGATGGATGACATAGTTCTGGACCTGACAGGAAAAAATACCTATTGACCTTTGGCCTCCAATTGTGACTTTAACCTTTGAGCTAGGGGTCCGGATTTTGCGCACGACATGTCGTCTCATCATGGAAAACATTTGTGTCAAGTAATATTAAAATCCCTTCATGGATGAAAGAGTTATGGACCGGACACGACACAGACCCTGTTCATGCCATGTTAACATTTGACTGCAATGTGTGACCTTGACCTTTTAGCTAGGGTTCTGAAAGTTATGCATGACACATCGTCTTATTATGAGGTACAATTGAGCCAAGTGATACTAAAATCCCTTCATAGATGGGAGAGATATAGACCGGACAGGAAAAAAAGCCCTGTTGACCTTTGACCTCAAATTGTGACCTTGACCTTTAAGCTAGGGGTCCGGGTTTTCCGCATGACACGTCGTCTCACCATGGGGAACATTTGTGTCAAGTAATATTAAAATACTTTCATGGATAAAAGAGTTATGGACCGGACACGAAATTGCGGACGGACGGAATGACGAATGACAGAATGACAGAATGTCGGAAAAGCGCACCCCTATAGTCCCCGAAACTGGTTTTCAACCAGTAGGGGACTAAAAAAGAACAAGAAATTAAAACCTGTTTAAATGTATGTGCTATGATAATAAGTTGAGTGACAATATAAGTCATTTCTAACTCTGACCTTGTTTTTGCCATTACGTTTTAATCATGTTCAAAACAAGTTGTCTTGACTTGGTGCTTTCACTATATATATTTTGAGAAAGTGAAATTAAAAGTATATTGCCTGTCATGAAGGGATTTTCTTCGTTTGTTTTTGTACAGAAATTTCAGGTGTCAAGTAAACGGGAATTGGACACCACGGGATATATGTTGCTGCAATAACGATTACTTATTATTTGACTAGTATTTGTTTTTACTTGGCTGATAATTTATCTGCTTAAGCAATAATCTAGCTTTATCATGCTCGGTTTAGACAATCAGTGACAAATATCCTTCGTATCTATAGTTCTAAACTTGTTTGCAATAAAGTCTGTGTAAATATTTACATTCACTCCAAGTCGCGATTTGATATTAAATATCTACTTATTCAGTATCACAATTTATAAAAACTACAAACGAAAAAGAATACTTATACGTGTGTGATTTTTTCTTTGGTGTAAAGAAATACGTCGGGATATCGGTTACTGCGCTGGAGAGACGTGTTATCACCAACTTAAAATTAGCTTTATTGCTACAATCTAATGTTAAAGCGTGTTCTGCCATGCCTTTGACGAAAAACAAAATTAAAGCTTGGCTGTTAAACAGAACAGGATGTTAATCATAGTACTAGATTTTATTTTTCAGTTCAAGCGCATGAGCGTTTTGGATATTAGGGTACATACTCCAACACAGTGTAAGTTCCCCTTAACGGTACAGTATAGACACTGTCGTCATTTATAAACTGGGCTGACTTCCAACTGTATTATATTTTTCATTTTTGATTTTTGTTGTGCAAAGTTTATATCTCAAGTCGTTGGGTTTCACGTCACACCGACAAAATTATAGGTCATATGATGACTTTCCAGCTTTTGATGTTGGAAGAAGACCCCATGTGCCCCTACGTGCATTATTTCATCACGGACGAGCACCTGGGTAGAACAAATGACCTTCCGTAGGCCAGCCGGATGACTTCCTCACATGAAGAGTTTGACCCGTTGAACTTATCTCGAATCCACATCGGTGAGGGGCAAAAGATTCGAAGTCAGCAACGTTAACTTCTCGGTCACGGAGGTCCATCTAGGTGGGAGAAGAGGGTATAACGTATGTTCGTTTCTATTCTGACATCTAATTTTCACATATCTTAAGTGAAGGTCTTCATTGGAAGCAATAAGAAGTGAAACACTTAATGCACTGTGCCATACTTCTGAATCATTTTCTACGAATCGTTTAAGCATAATTAATTGAATCGCAAATATAAAGAGAATACAAAAGATAATAGGTAAGAGTAGATTTCTCGGAAGCACAGAGCACCAAAACCACAGCCCCAGAGCCACGCATTTGCAAAGTAGGCCTACAACAAAAAGAAGCTGTAATGGAAAATATTACAGACGGGTTGCTTCAAGCATCTAACAAGTACATCTAAGTTTATGCCAAATATAGATATGGGGGGAGGGGAATGGTAAATGGGTAAAATGAGGGTGGGGCGGAGGAATTTGAAGGGGAAAGCAGAACAAGGACGAACACACAAAGGGAACGCCACGTTCCTTAATAACAGTCAAACCACAACGTAAACCACAAGAGCGCAGACACTCATGTACCAAAAATAAACGCACAACAACACCCAACTAAATAACATAGAAAAACGAACAAGTAAGATACAAGAAAACAGTAGGGCACCGTTTTAGACCCACACGCATACAAACGCACCCATACAAGTTGGAAAAAAAAACAATCGTGTACCGTCTTAGGATTCCGGCAGCCAAAACAAAAGGGAGTACTAAAACTAACTCAAAGTAAAGGGGGAGGGGATGCAAAAAGTAGCGTAAATGCAAGGGGAAAGAGGGGGACAATAGTTTAAAACGTTTAAACGCGTTTAGGGCATGCCAACCTCGCACTTACCCTATTCCCAACAAGTTAGACAAGACAATGCTAATAAAATGCCAACAACAAACGAGACTACATACGCAACACAAAATACGAGATGGACAAACAACAAACAAGACTACATACGCAACACAAAATACGAGAGACAGAAAACAAGTTGAAAATAGGGGCACCGCCTTGGAATGGTTAGTAACCTATATAAAGAAAACTAGGGGTTTAAACGCGTTTAGGGCATGTCAACCTCGCACTTACCCTATTTTCAACAAGTTAGACAACACAATGTAAATAAATCCCCGTTGAGAAAGGCTCTAACATTAGTGCAAAAATAACAGATTAATAAAGTAAAACATAAAATTAAGGTAAATCTAAGGTATAATTACACCAATGTACTCTACAACTTGTCTGAAGTCAGAGCAACAAGAGCCTAACGTTTAAGGGCACGACTAAGAAAACTGTAAGACAAAAATCAACTCCCTCCGTCCGTTGTATGTAGGATTTAGGAGAAAAGCATCACGGAGTCTTACGCTTTATTAGTCATCGCACCATCAAATAGGAAAGCGTAGCAATTAACTGTAGAGAGGTCAATCACTAAACATGCACTGTGCTTCACGATTGTCGCATCGTATCCTCTTTTGATAAACTTTTTAACCCATTTTACAAGTATTTGATTAAAATAAGGGCTACGTTTAATTTTCCGAATTTTATAAACTACATCTTCATAGTATTCCGGGTGTGTAAGTCCAAGGTTTAAAAGTGTTTTTAGGTTCATATTATATTTTCCTATCAGTTCAGACGATCCGTAGTAAAATTTACTGAAAGCTTTCCGTAGCTTATGATAACGGTAACCCTGTTGTAACAATTTCTTGGTGATATGAAGATTTCTGTCATTAAAATCATCTATCTTCGAGCAAGCTCTTGCAAAACAAATAAGTTGTGAAATATAGACACCATATGATATTGCTCGAGGGACATCTCCATCAAGTTGGGGGAAGTTGACAATTTCAAAATTAAAATCGTCCCTTTTGTCATATATTTTCGTTTCTAGATTATTATTCACAATTGTTAAATTTAAATCCAAAAATGACGCTTCTAAATCTGAAGGTTTAGCCTTGTTAAGCTGTAACTCTAAGGTTACTGTAAAAAAACAAAGAAAAATATCAAACAGGGAATGCCACGCACCAAAAACGTAGCCTCCTCAAAACGAAACTCCCAGCACGCAGACGCGTGCACCACACACACATACACACACACACACCCAAAGCCAACACATAAGGACAAAACGAACAACACACACGCACACAAAGCCAACACATAAGACGAAACGAACAAACAAAGGAACACAGTGGGGCACCGCCTTGGAACGGTCAGTGGCAAAAACACCACTGGGGAGCTTAAACCGGTTTATGGTGCACCTAACCTCACTCTTACCCCCACCATGTTCCAAAGACATGGGACAGTGTAAATAAAAGTAATCCTCTCCAGGTGAATCTCTTACACACGTAATGGAAACAAAAAGGCATGGCATGTAAAACACAAAAATGCTCGTGTATAAATATATAAAAAACAAACCTTCAGAACCAAAAACGTATGTACTCAATGCCTTTTCAGAAGACAGAGCAACAAGAGAAACACCCTTAAGGGCCCGACGAAACAGGCCAGAAGACAAATATCAAAACAGTTCAGTCCTGGTAGGATTTAAAAACTGCTTATCATAGAGTCCTCCCCCTCTTCCGTCAGACGCAATCAAAGAGGGAAGCGTAGTGTCCAACTGTAAACGGGTTGAACACTAAACATGCGGTATGTCTCAAAACAGTTGGGTCGTAACCTCTTTAAATAAAACGTTTGATAATCTTTCCAAATACATTTGGAAAATTACCGTGACCCAAGATCTTACGAAGTTTGTAAACCACATCCCCATAAAAAACGGGTTTAGAAATACCTTCTCGCAGAAGTGTCTTTAAATTACTATTGAATTTTAAAACTAAATCAGAATTACGATAATAAAATTTAGCAAAATATTTACGCAATTTGTAATAACGGTAGCCTTGCTGAAGAAGTTTACCTGTAATATATTGATTACGTTCATTGAAATGCTTGGCATGACTACACGCTCTGGCAAACCGAATTAATTGAGAAATATATACCCCATAAGATGTAGCCTGAGGTACATCCCCATCCAAATGGGGAAAATTTACAATACTAAAATTAAAATCATCCCTCTTGTCATAAATTTTGGTATGTATAAAATTGTCATAAATAGAGAGATGTAAATCTAAAAATGAAGCATCAGTATCCGAATTGTTAGTTTTAATTAACTGAAGCTGCCTAGGATAAATAGTACCCACCAATTGACCAAAAAACGGATTATCCATATTAAGAATATCATCTAGATAGCGTGATGTATTATTAAATGCCGTTATAATATCTGCCTGCGTATCTGGAGAGAGGCTCAACATAAAGTCTCTTTCATAACAATAAGTTATGAGTCTAGGAAAACATAAAAGTCGAGGATTTAGCCGGGACTTTTACATTTCGTAGATGAGCCTGATAACTTTGAATTTACTAAGACAGTAAATGTTCTATTTATCCTACCTTATAATTCAAAATTGTTTTTTAATTAGAATTATCCACCAACTAGGCATTTATGTTAGCCTTAAACAATACTTTATAAATTAACACTCCACTACAGTATGTGGTCAAAAACCTTACATGTATGTGTTAATTTGAATTGAAGTAGCGCTTGAAAATCCCCATGTTTTGAACCCCGCTTCTGTGTACTACTAAACATTATTGAATGACTGCATTTCTTGCCAAGTGGAATCAGTTGCAGGTCGGACACCTATTCTCACCAAGCGAAGGTTAGGCCTGCTTAAATATTTGCAGGCCATAAATAGATAAACGTTTCCTCGAAGAACGGAATTAATAACATTCCTTTTGAGATGCAGTTATCCTTGATTCAAGTGCACAATTCTAAAATGCTGTACAAACACTCTCTGGATGAGTTATCTTCCGTTTCATTGACATATTTCGTTATACAAAGTTTTTGTGGTAATTGCAAAAACATTTGTGATTGTCGCATGAACCTAATAGAAACTCGTTGCATAGATAATAGATATCCCTTTATTCCACATGAAGGGAGGATAAAACCTGATATTTAAGCAAAGTTTTGAAAATGTTAGACCCGTTTCGACATGTTGGTGCTCAAACAGCGTTCTCGCTGTATGCGCATGCGTCTGATTTTTTCTAAGTAGTCTTATTTTTGGTCGCATTAAACTGAAACGTCTTTTGTTTGAATAACGGAAGCAAATATTTCATAGAATCAAATATTTCATCAGTTGTCTATGGTGGCTGATTTGTGCCATTTCGTTATGTCGTTCTGTCGCGAAAGAACGACAAACATCGTTATGGCACACCGCCAAATGTCGCCCCATCGAACATTGCTATGGATAAAAGAAGCACAGGCATACGGGACATATTTTTTCTTCTGTGGTCAGAGAATGGCTTTTTTTTTTTAATTCAAAGTCTTGGAAAACTGGAATACAGTCATGCATATTTTGCTTCTTGAATTGTAGTATAACGTCATTATATGTGAAGATAAATGTTTCATAAGGTAAGTGTTACACCCTGACGATAGAAAGGAAAAGTGTGAAATTCTTAATTCCCTCTTACTAAGCATTCGGTAAAATGTTTCCATCCACCATTGCCCCACTGGCTGGAATGTAAATAGATATGGATAGATTGTCTATGTTTTAGCATTAATATTTAGGAAGGAATTACGTAATTAATCATTACTAACAAAACTATTAGAAACATACTTTTTCCTGACATACAGGTATAACACTTAATATGATTTATGCGTGAAAGTCAGATAAAGCAAAAACTGAAATGTAAATCTTACGAACAATGTTGTGTCAAATATGTTAAAAGAGGGTTACAAAAACTGATTCAATAATATTCTCGTGTTAAAATTGTACAAAATATCATGAAAATTAAGATTTTAGTTCTTAGAATCATTAATCCCTCAGTTTCATGGTACAAATACACAGAATTTTAAATATAATCTTCAAATCTAAAGTAGCTGTAACATACTGGCAAAATAGTTCACGGATATATTGTCCTTAATTTCCAGTGTCCGCTCATCGTGGAGACACACGAAACCGTGGTTTGTAGCTAGAAAATTTAATATGGGCTTGTTTTTAGTGGGGTTTTTTGGTTGTTTTTTTTCTCTAAAATTTCAAGCAGAAAGCTAATAAATAAGTAGCAAAAATGCTAGAAAATTGAATATGGGCTTGTTTTAGTTGTATTTTTTTTATATATATAATTGCAAGCTGAAAACTAATAAATAAGTAGCAGAAATGCAATCTGTTTCATAACAGAAATGTTTGTAATGTACATAGTTCTTTCTACAAATAATGCAATAATTAGCTGATCACGTATAATAATACTTCTTTGTAAGTTTTATTTTAACTATCACATACTATTATCTTTTATTGACTGGTTCTTGCCTCCATTGCCAGAAAAGTTTAGGTTTGATCAAAATGCTTGTTGGACATTGAAGTCAAGTGTAATTCTACTACGTAGTGTTGACAGCTGATTTAACCCATCTCCCTTTTTACACTTTTCATATAATAAAAAAATACTTGTCGATAGATATTGAATCAACCCTTGAGCTATATATGTTTCTACAACAGTTTCTTACTTTGCGATATGTGGCTCTCGCTGTGGTTGCTGTGTTCAGTGCTTCCAGGGAGACTACTCTTATCTTTTTTTGTTGTTAAATTAAATTGAGTCAACTAAATTGACTTTTAAGAACTTAAGTCTCAGGCCGTTTCCGACAATGGTTGGCAACTATTTGACAATCATGGGATAATTAAAAATGGTGCTACCCCATATGTTTTTGGGCATGACTGAATTTTTTCGCTATCAAGGATAGCCATTCTAACAAATATGGATCAACTGATGATGCGTTGTTTCGTTTAAAGTGATATATGTAAATGAGTGTGAATTGAATGAAAAGGTGCATTGACGGTAAATAATGAGTATTCTCTTTGAATATACATCTGTTTGTGTATTGAATATTACAAAATTTCCAGTACGTCAAAATGGAATATTTACACCAAACTCAAAATGAAGACAAAACTGATATCTTTTGTATGAAGAACCTACTGACTAAACTGACAATGAACTTAAACTTTACATTAAAAAGCGATACCATTCTAGATATCAAGTATTCCTCCTTCCCAAACTTTTATGCAGACACCTTTCATATTCGTGTGTAGAAGAAAAAGCCCATCCAGGGTAAGTTATTCACAACAATCAACGATTCCATTTGTCTTTTGTGCAATGTAACTTTCCTATCTTTAGCTAGAAATTGAAGATGTGAATAGATACAAATGTTTAAACTGTACCGTGTGCGTGCGTGGGCGCGTGTGTGTTCGGATTTAGCGTAATTTTTCAGCAAGTTTTCGGGCATATAAACGAAGTTTTCTATTTTTAGCAGTGAGTATTATAGTGCTGCCTCATTTGAATATCAGGTCGTAGACACGTAACAGGATACCACATCCGTCACACTATACTAACACCATGCTGACCAGTCTTAAGTATTATCGTCTTAAAGCTTAGCGCCACTAGTACCATTCTTTGGTATATCGCGGCCAAGGTGTGAACCCTCGACCTCCCGTACACAAACAAGACGCTCTACCACTAGGCTACCGAGACAGCATTGTGAAAAGAAAAGTGTTTTCAGGCTATATATTTCAAGTGTTTTATTGGCCTGGAGGCGTTTTACATAAAATAGGGGCCCCCACGGCCAAGTGCTTTAAATTACTTGCCCCTCAACGATGTGGTTTCGAGCCTTACTTGTGGCGTAGAAATTCGTCATGTGAGGTAGCCATCCAGCTGGTTTACGGAAGGCCGATGGTTCTATCAAGGTGCACACTCTGGTATGATCCGATTTTCCTGAATTTATTATTCTTATTAGTGTTTTCTCTTTACTTTAGTAAATATTTCGCATATTTTTACAGAAAATCGCTCGGATTAATAAAATCTATAAGAAGGTCATTCAGAAACATATAACGCAACTTGGTTCTGGTCGAATGTCTCTGTTAGTTTTCGTATCAGAAAGAAAGTCTCCCATGAAAAACAAACATGAATATTTTCGATCGAAACATAATCTCATCGATAGTTTGGTAATAGAGTTATAAAGAATTGAACTACATTCCAGTTACATTGTGTCAAAACTTGTGCAATTTCATATCCTCTTCTGATATGCCTCACAATATGCTTGTTTTAAAATGAAAGAACAACTTGATATCAAGTCGGTGTAGAAAATTTCGCAATTTACATTTTAATGTACGCGTATTTATGAAGCTAAGTCATTAGATAATTTTATATGACAAAAATATACAATTCTGTGCGTGATTCCTGCAACATATATCGTTCAAAACAAGAAATAATCTAAATAAAGGTTTAAAAGGCACCCAGTTTTTCAATGGCGATGCCTTAACAAACAAACAGTAGTTAACTCTAGTTTATGATTTTTCATTTTTCATACTTTCTTAACCTGGAGGCAACCTGACAAAACTGTCATTGTCTCATAGACGACGTAACGTTTTAGTTTTTATGCAAAACAATAACAGAATACAGATAGAAAGTTGGTTCACACAGACGAACGGCCAATGTCAAAACTATGTCAATTAAACTGTGAAATGATCCTTTGAGGGTATAGAACTCAACCAAGCAACATGATAGCAAACCCGGTGTGACTGAGTCACACCTTTCCCGCGTCGCCACGTCCCACTTCCAAGCACCAGTTTTAGAGGAACTCTATTTTAGTAAAAATGAATGTTCTCACTGATCCAAAAGGTCAAGACCGCTTAGCTGAATTGGTAGAGCGCAGAGGTCGTGAGTTCGATCACTGGGCGGCGCGTGTGTTCTCCGTGACGACTTGATAAAAGACATTGTGTTTGAAATTATTCGTCCTCCATCTCTGATTCATGTGGGGAAGTTGGCAGTTACTTGCGGAGAACAGGTTTGTACTGGTATAAAATCCAGGAACGCCTGTTACATAACTGAAATACTGTTGAAAAACGGCATTAACCCCAAAAGAAACAAACAAAAGACAAGAAAGTATTCAGTCCAAGGACGGGGTGATCTTGTACAACACTTAAAACTACTCTTATGATAGATGATAAAATCTGTGAAAAGATCATATGGAAGCATACAACGCAACCAAACAACGTTACAGCAACCCGCGATGTAGTGAATATTATGTTGTTATGAAATTAAATTTTTAAGTTGAGCCGAGGAAAATATAAAGTCGAGCCTCCTGCAGAGAGGTTTATTGTTTCGTAAACAAGCCCAATGATTTTAAATACATAAGTTTCAATTTATCAACCAAGTGTTAGAGAAAATACTTGTTGCAAAATGCTATTTACGAAATTAAACCAAACCGAAACATCTTCTGTAAATAACATCAATGAGAACGCAATTCTATTGATAGCACAGAAGGAGGATAGCAGGCAAGTGTATGATTAGAGCGGATGCAGTGGTCCAGCGGTACCCCTATCGTACTACGAATCAGGGGTCGCAAAAGCCCCACCTCCTCCAGCTAAAATAACTAGTATTGGGATAAGAGTTCCTTGTATGGGTGCTTTACATCAAAGCTAATGGAATTGGAGCGTCTTCTGTATCTTGCACTATGCAACCACGAACATTACTAACACTCTTTTGGAGGAGTCGCCCATTCATATAAACAAACAGGTGTATTATTTATAATTCGGTTTCCAGCGACAGGCGAAGTCTTTTCAATTGTTAATTTAACAACGGAAAGTAAGCTCAGGTATATAAATAAAATAAAGTTCAAGTGTCATGATCTTTTGGTATAGTCGGTACGTTTGGCCCAAATTTGAATTTGATTTAGGGGCCATAGGACAGTAAATTTTAAAATTTCTACAAATTTGCGTCGATACCAGTGCGAAAAATATCAGAAAAAAATACTATTTTGAGAAATGTCAAGAAAGAGTAGAGCTCAAGTATTGCATAAAATTACACATTTAACGAGGCCTGTCCAATTCTTATCTTGAAACGTATGTATACTTGAAGCATGTGACCAAAACAATGGTTTTGAGAAAAATGTCTCATAATCGTTTACTTCTTTCGTAAATTAAGGTTGAAAGATGGGTAACCATTTTCGTTTCGCCTGACTTCCAGTTTAAACCAAACCGTCTACACAGAGCTAGGAAAATTGATCTAATCATTCATGTACAATTACTAGTTCGTGGCAAGTCTTAGTTTTATAACATGATAAATAACAAGTTGAATATAAATGCCTTCAAAATACATCTGCCCGTGCCACAGTCAGTACGAAACTGGTCACTTTAATCGTAAAGGTAATAGAAACTTGATACTTGGAAGTATTCAGAACCCTGACTGTAGAGTGTCCACCTAAAACAAACTTTGTTGTAAACATGACATAAAAGGATCTTGTAGCTTCTTATGGCAGATATCCAAGATTGTGAACGATAGATCCAGCACTAATGTGAGATAGAGACGTCGTAAGACCAGACATATTTGCTTTTAAATGCTATAAGCAATAGGGTAGACAAGATGAAGGGATTTCAACCATTTAAGGTGGTTCGCGGGGTTCCTACGGAAATTTCGAAGTATGAGATATTAGACTGATATTAGGTCTGTATGTACTAACATCTCCTGTCTTTCATTTGGAGAAAAAAGAAAATCGTTCCGAGTCCACATTTCTTTTCAAGAGCGCCACCTGGCGGCATATGTATTTTTCAAGGGAAATCGCCGTTTTACAGTTATAATCGCATTAAAATTAATGTTATTACATTTTTTCAAACTCAGGAATATAGCTAAATTCAATGTTATTGTTTACATGTTGCGTTTTGTAAATTATTTCATTTGGAAAATGCTTATATTTGATGTATTGTTTGACTTTGGTACTTTTATTAGGCAGTGATATTGAGATTAACCCATGGCCAGGACCCGGAAATCTCTAATTTAATCTCGAACCCAGTACTGATGGTAAAAAATTATCTGTTCTTTGTATGTGCAAAGAAAGGGAATTCGAACCACCGTACACAAGTTTCCTCATACTTTTCAAAATGGATCCATAAAAGTCTTCAAGGTAAACAAGACTGAAATAAATGACCGTGACATTCGATAAATAACGCAAGGGAAGAAGCACCCTGCGATATCGAAAAATGTTTACACCGATTTACCTCCCATATAGTGAGGAAACCGTTTAAAGAGATATAACAACACTCTTCTCTCATTTAAGGATATTGTTAATCAACAGACCCCATTAAACAAAGTAATCCGATTAAAACTCCCGCTCTATATATGACCTCCAGTTGTAGAAAAATGTATATAAACAAGACAAGTTCATTACACTTTTTTAAAAACTTGTTGAAATATAAACAGTAACAAAACCATTCAAATTAAAAGACTTTCTATTAGGAATTATTTTATAAAAAGATGTGGCAGAGGACCTAAAGCAAAGGACTCTTGCAAACTGTAAAACCCATTTTGTCAGAAAAATAGCAATACAAATATGCAAAATGAAATTATGCTACAAGATGAAAATTGATCTCTTATCAACGGGAAGAATGATTTTTATGTTAATATAGCCAAAACGCTGGGATTAATGATGGTACACATATTGATGTATTGACATATCTAGTATTTTTAAATTAAATTAAATCCGGTGTTGCTTCTATTTTCCTATTGTTTTGTAATCACATGTGCATAATTAAATGGACAGTGCATATAATATAACAATAATTGACAAATGATGTACTTCAGCATCTGTGACAATTACGAAAAATTAACAATGAAACATACATATGAATAAGCTATAGTTTATTTAAAAAAACTCATATGCTAGGATGAAAAAATCAAATATGACTTTTACAAGGAAAATCACACATACATGCACGCGCGCGCGCACACACACACATATATACACACACATCATTAATATATAACATATGAAACCTATTATAAAATCAAATTTGTTCACCCTTTTCACCTAATATAAGACTTCCTCACTCAAAAATGAAAATATGTCCATAACAGGGGAGTTATCTTTTTGAATACTATAACATATTTTAAGATATATACGTTATACTGTAATTATAAAACACGCTGGTGCAGACATTTATGCAAATATATATATATATATATATATATATCAGTTCACAAAATGGGTGGAGTGCATACCATTGCCATCACAGTCTGCGGACGTTATATATATATATATATATATATATAAAAAAGTCACAACACGTTTCCTATTATGATGATATATTTTTTATTTGTAACCTATTTTTGACCTGGATGAACTTTCATTTTTGTTTTCGCTTTCAGTTTGTTCATGCAAATGTAAATGTACAAACATGTTATTTAACACTTTCCTTGTTGAACATATCTTATACATTTTAAGTTAATATTTATTTGTTTGAATACATCATCACATAATATTTATCTTAAACTTTTATTGCTTTGAACTGAGATATATCTTGATGTACCGTCCACAAGATTTTAACAGAATTAAATTGACCATTTTAGGAAATTCGGTCGTCATCTGCAATCGTAACAATAGAAAATTGTTTAAGATGTATAATAATGTCCTTTATACAGAGTAAAAATAGCTGCTGGTAGGCGCGTCCATAAACGATCTTTGTGGTATTTTTCTGTAGGAAATGTTGTTTTCTTCTGTTAATTACCAGTCTTTACCATCTGTTTAAGTTAACTTGATTTACAGTGAAGTTTATGTATTATTGTTTTGTAATCCGCTAGATCGTTACGGAGATAATACCAAAAGATAAAAATCAAACGAATTTTATAATCTATTCAGCGCATAAATAAACTGTGACAGGAATGGAACTCCTGTAATTATAATTAGTAGTTGTGAATAACTTCCATCTTATTCAAAAATATTTTAAGGTGAAAAACAGAATGTCTTTCCATTTTTTACATATAAAATTGGAAGCAGAGGATAATTATGTCAGTCTTCTTTCCTTAAAATAAGCTTTTGTGTATTAGACCATACGATTATTTAATGCAGCTGGGATAATGTTATAATAAATACTACAATTTATGAACGAAGGGTAACACCTTTTGACGTAAATCGCAAACTAAATATTCAAATGCATAGAAAATGCAATTTAAGTAAAAATCAAACTTCTTTCAGGAGAATAAAAAGAAATTAATTTAGCACAGAAACATGAAAAATCATCCAAAATAGAAGGGGAATGTTTAGGTGGCCCAGACGGAAAACAGCAAGTAATCTAATTTCTATAAAGGTGTGAGCGCGGTTTCTTTGTACATGTTACTTTTGAATAACCACAAAGACCGTCATTTTTTCTAGAAAACAAAGAAACTTAGGAATTTCTGACGAAAATATGTTTGCCAAAGAAGTAATTGAAAAAAAAAAACAAAACAAAACAAAAAAAAAAAAAACACAAAAAACAATATTAGTAAAAAAACTGTAAAACTTAACCGTCATTTACAGGATTCTGAACTTTAAATAGCAGTTTCATTGACATCTTTTACTTCTGTCAATCAGATAATTTTATCTAAAATGCTGAATCAAAATTCTTTAAATATCAAACGAATTGTTGAAATCATAACGTATTTATCAATTACTGTTCCATTATCTGTTTGCGACTTAAAAGAACAACTTACCTGAGGCAGGCTGTTTGATTATCATTAACTTTCCAAACACTTTATGTTTTACACTTATATAAAATACAATGCAGTTTATAATCCCAAATAACTGATGTATTTATCAAAAACTTTATTTTTTAGTATTCCCTGTCAAGAGTGTTATTACGTTAACATAATATCACAAATCCTTAATGTTTAATGAAGTTAGTAGGCAACAACCCCATTCAATTGATTCGTTAAAATAAGTTTGAAAATTATGCTTGAGAAAACAAATATAATACCTTAACAAAGAATGAACAGAACGGCAATTCACCGTTTGCAATCTACTAATATGATTGGAGTGCACCCGCTAAAGGGTCATGTTTAAGACGACCTTTCCCAGCCAATCCGAGCCTTTTTTCTTTCTAAGTTTTGAAAGTGAAAATAGAAAGCTATATCTTAACCATAAAATCTATATTTAACAAGGATCCCAGGAAATATTTTCAGTTTCGTAAACGTTAAGTCGAACATTTTAGGAACATTATAACTGGTGCACTACACTTTTTAAAAATGAATATCCATGAAACAAATATGAAAGGAATAAAACACACAGATGTAACAAACGGACACATACATACATACATTAAAAATAAAGTTTAAGAAATCCGGTAGTTCAGACGGGCAAACAATTATAATAACATCTGATGACACGATCTAGACACTTTTATCATTAATTCCCAGGGAATTAGTTTAAGAATTCAGTACTTTCTTGTTATGGAGGTCTGTTGAAACATTTACGCTGATTGGTTGAAATAATATTAAAAGCGATGTTAGAAATCCTGAACTTAAATAATGGGTCGTCAGAACTTGTTTACTTCAGAAATGTTTGTATCCGCATAGTTACCTGTATGCATGCCTAATCTGTACAAACATGCCAGATATACCCGACTAATATGTCAGCAATTGAATATTGAACCTAATTTCTTGAAATAGGAGATCATTATATTGTTATCTGCCTTTAAATCTATACTTGGCTTGTTCTATCATGGCGGTTATAAATTCTGAATAATCTTGCTTAACTGGTTCAGTTCAGATCATTTTTGGTTATGTGAATTCTGATCTAACCGAGTGCAACGTTTACATAAACTTGACTTGCTTTTACAGTCGTTTTCCGAACTGGTACAATATTACTCTTTTTTTTTGCAGAGCGACACAACGCTTTTATTTTGAGATAAGGTTAGATCTTATAATTGTAAGACATGAAAAATCTCATAGAAATCGTAGTTTGCAAATTTAATGAGAAAGGTCAACTGAGATTGCAATAACGTCTAAATGCTGCAGTATTAAGGACTCCTATTATTGTCCCTTATAAACAAAACATGACATTCATACATTATAAAAGTAGCTTGAAATATGTTTGTTTATTTTGTTGGGTTTAACGTCGCACCGGCAAATAATAGGTCATATGGCGACATTCCAGCTTTGATGGTGGGGGAAGACCCCAGATACCCCTCCGTGCATTATTTCATCAAGAGCGGGCAATGGGGTAGAACCACCGACCTTCCGTAAGCCAGATGGGTGGCTTTCTCACATGAAGAATTCAACGCCCCGAGTGCGGTTCGAACCCACATCGATGAGGGACAAGTGATTTAATGTCAGCGACCTAAACCGCTCGGCCACGGAGGCCCCTTCAAAATGTGTAATTACTTTGTAAGCATACGCATAGTTGTCGAATTGAACACTGTTAATCGATATGCAATTATAACAATTCTGACATAAGGGGCTGTCGTCGTACTCGTATATGCTGAGTTATTGATTTTTTATATCACCCAAATGATACAGATATATCTTTTCTTTTGGACCTCCGTTGCCAACTGGTTAAGGTGGCTGACTTCGAATCACTTGCCCCTCACCGATGTGGGTTCGGGCCTCACTCGGGCCGGGCTGTTTCGGGCTTTGTGGGTTCGGGCTTTGGATTATTCATGTGAGGGAGCCATCCAGCAAGCTGGCTTACGGATGATCTGACAGTGATTTTACCAAAGTGCTCGCTCATGGTAAAATTAATGCACGGAGGAGCAAATGAGATCTTCCTCCATCATCAAAAGCTGGAAAGTCGCCATATGACCTATATCTGTGTTGGTGTGACATTAAATCTAACAAATCAAATCAAATAAAATCTGTCTCTATCTACATTTAGCTATATTCTCTTAAGACACTTTACTCATTGCTGGTCATATTTCTCTTAAAATGTAACGCTCAAAAACTGAGTTTTTAGATCATTTTGTTTACTATCAAAATCTTTTAATTATGGAAATATAACACCCTTTTTGATTGGTTATCTGTTATTCTCCTTTCTTAGGTCATAGGTTATTTTATACACACAGTTAGGTCACAGGTCATATTTGTATTCCTACGCCGTGGTTGATAAAAGAATATACTTTCGCGCCTTTCAGCACAGTTTTGTCAGACATATATCGAGAAAGATGTTCTTTTGAAAAATTTCTTCATGATTGGTAATTCTTGTTTCAGGTTCAGTGTTTAAGGTATTGAGACAAGAACTTAGACACTCCACTCGGTCAGCCTTTGCAGAAGTGACAAACAAAAACTTACGTATTCAGTGGGAAAGCTTTATTTTATTCTGTTTATATTTTAAACTATGCTTTTTACCGGCGTCAACGTCAGCCTTACAACTGTATGCACACTTTCTTAGTAGAACGTTCGTATCTGTCGACAGTAAAAGAAATTACATCAGCGGTGTCAAAACTTTACATTTGTGTTTAGGATATAATATTGATCATATTAATTCATACTTGATTAATCTCTCACTTAAAGGAATACAAAGATTGAACCCAAGATCAGTCAAACGAGCTGAACCGATTACTTTAGAAATTTTATTACAAATACATGATAATTTAGACTTTTCATTTCCAGAAATACGGTCTACTGGTGTTTATTTTTATTCGCATTTTTTCTCGTTGCCAGGAAATCAAACTTGGTTCCTTCTAGTTCTTCTGACATAAGAAAAGGTCATAATTTAAGCACTAACGGTGTACAATATTTCGAAACTGGTCATTCAAACTGGTAAAAAATTATTCATTTTGGAGAAAGAGAGGTTATTAGTCCTTTATTAAGACTTAAAGATTCAAGATTATGTCCAGTAGTAGCATATGAACAACTCCAGACATTAAAATTACATAGACATAACCATATCTTATTTTCTCTTCCTAATGGCTCTTATATTACATACCATAAGTTCCAGAAAAAGTTAAGGGAATGCATCGGTTCAATAGGTTTACATCCTAAGCTCTTTTCAAGTCATTCATTTAGACGCGGTTTCACTACCCTAGCTCACAGGTCAAATATTCCACCAGAACATATTCAACTCTTGGGTGACTGGAAGTCCGACGCCTATAAATCATATTTAGAACTAAATTAGTCCGATAAGATAGCCATTTTGTCACGTATGTTTGATACTATCCAATATAGAAGTTAAGGTTTTCTCATTACAGATATACGAGTTCACATAATATCTGACTCCATAGCCAAGAATGTGGATGGTATTTGGTACACGAAGGTTCGTGCATTCCCTGGAAGTAATCTCGTTAGAATCACAGCCAAGATACAACGTGACCATTATTAAGTTGAAAAACCTTTTACAATTATACATATTGGAACCAACGATATCAATTCACACGATAAATTGTCAGTAGATCAGATTTTGAGTTATTACTATTATCATATCCATTTCTTCTACACATATTGTCATCTCCAGTATTTTGCCTCGACCGATAGATTATACATTAACGAACGAAACGGTTAAACTTGTAAACAAACGGTTGGAAGCTAAATGCAAAGAACGCAATTGTCAGTTCATTCATTCATATCGGCCTTTTTTCTATCGAGGTAAACCCGTTTCAGACTTGTACGCAGTAAGGGACGGGGGATTACATTTAAACTGTGAAGGTACGCGTTTATTAAAGAAATTTTTCATTCATACAATATCACATTTACTTAAAGGAAAATTTGCTATGTAAAAGGATGTTACCAAAGACCAACAGGTGGTACAAATATAGTCATATCTTGGTAAATTTAAGCTCACAACTCACTGTGAACATATGTTGTTGACACAATATACAATAATTAGTTTTACAATTGCTATTTTTACAAAACCTGTATATTTCAACCACTGAAACTTATAACTATATATATATATATATATCTATAGTGATGGAATAATGGTTATCGTTGACATATGAATGAATGTAGTGATGTTGGACTGTTGAGTAGGATTAATACAAAACTGTATTGGAGACCTTAAAGGGAGAACACATTCCTTTGGTCTTTTACACTCATATAGTGATAGTAACACTATTTCACTTATGTGCTTTTCCCCCTCTTAAAGGAGGTATATTTACTCCTTTGAGGGTTTTAGGACATGTAGTAATGGTATCCTCACGTTACTCTTGTCCTTACTTAGGTTCTCATTGTCTAACATCTCTGCATTCATTCATTCACGCTATTTTATACATTATACATACATTTGTAAATGTGCTTGATATGTGTTATTATGTGATATGTGTTTTTATTGTGAAATTTATCCTTTGCAGTTTATTCACAGTACGACAAAAACTGTAAGTGTGGATAAAGTTGATTGCTTGTTTTTTGTTACCATTGCTTGCTTTCAAATTGCTTTACATTTATGCTATATAGCAGATTATTTTGCATTGTCATATTTGACTGCTTTGCCTTTTGCTTTACATTTAAGCTTACCAGTTTACATTTGCTTTACATTTAAGCTTACCAGTTTACATTTGCTTTACATTTAAGCTTACCAGTTTACATTTATATGTTGCTTATTGCTTACCTTCTCTCTCCATAATTTAGACCGCATCGGTAGCTTAGTGGTAAAACGTCCGCTTCGAGTGCGGGAGGTCGTGGGTTCGATCTCCGGCCGCGTCATACCAGAGAGATTAGCGGTCGGTATACTTGTAAATAATCAATAGAAGTAGTGCGGAAATAGAACGTGGGATTAATCTGCTTCAGTGAAACTGTCATATTGATATTCTTGCAGTCTCCAGAATACAGTAGTAATAGGTTTCATCGCTTCGCGGTTTCAACCTAATAATCCTTCCCTGCATTAATCTGTACACCTGTATGACGCCAGTTAATAGGAAGAATGAAGAAACTGTATGGTTAAAAACTTAATGATAAGTCATTTCATTGTAATTTAAAATTTCATGTTAAATGTTGAAGAGTTTTTTCTTGTTTTTATTAATGATGTTTGATATGGTAGAAATAACATTATGTCTAAATTTCAGCTTAAATAGTGAATTTGAATTTATTTTATTAGACTTAAAACATTTTCCAGTGTAATACAGTAATCATGTATTTGACAATTGTTTTGCATTGAGTTAAGTTCTTCCCACAATACTCCAGGTATAATTGGGGATGAAATATTGACCAATGACTTGATAGGTAGGACTATCTACAAGAGGGGACATATGGAAATTAAATAAAAAGTTTAAGAAAATCTTAAAAAATTATCAAATCAAGACTTATGTATTGTATTCCGTCTTAAATGTTATATTTAAACAATCAAAGTTAATGTTTTAATTGCTTTTCGTAATTTATAATTTTAGGTACTGTCTCTACATATAACGTATTAGCAATTTACCCTAAGAACATTAGCGCTGACACGAGATTAGTTGCGAAATTATGCTAAATTGTATTCTTGGTACTGTCCTAAATTGTAATCAGTTTTACTGAAGTTTGTAGAATTCAGGAAAAGTTAAATATGTTAGAAAAAATAACAATTATGACTAAACAAGGGTGCAAGCTAGAAATTTGTAAAACTACTGTTTCTCTCGAAGTTTAGAGATATTCCTCGCACCCAAGTCCAAAAGAAAACTTTTGTCCAAATCACTAAAATAATCCAACCGTGGTCCAAAATGTGTCAGTTAGAATCCCGACCAAATGCGGTTCTGTGCTTTCCCGCAAATCGTAACAGACACTGGTAAAAAAAAACTACGCTTAAGTGCCGTGTTCTCAAAACATATTCCCCTTAAGCCTTTTCTTTATTAGCCCATGTTTTCAATTTGCAGCTTTCAAAATGCATGATAAGTTAATAAATCGGTAATTGGTTGCACCTGTACTTGTCCTTTTAACGATTAAACATAGCAAAAAATATAAAGAAATTAAATAATTATTTAAAATCAAGAAGTTTTAGATAAAAGAGAGAGAGAGAGAGAGAGAGAGAGAGAGAGAAACACAATCATATTATAATCGACCAGCAGTATACTTATACATGTAACAGACCCAGATATGTAATAGGCGTTTCACAAACCCACAGAATGGCCAGAAAAGGTTTTTTGCTAAAACATGGCTGATTTAAATTTAACATCGAAAAACTAAGATCATGATAAATGTCGATTTTAGAAACATCATTAGTCTTCAAACTTTGTAATTTGTGCACATATGTAGATAAATTTTGTACTTGAAAAATGGTTATTTATGAAAAATGACTCTTTTCCTTCTGTTTTCTATTGTGGGAATAGGGATTGATAGTATCAATTTTATAACGAGCAGGGAAGCATTAAGATGCTATTAAATTACGAAACGTTTTACATCATTATAATAATGAAAGATTATAGTTTGTGCTGATATTAGATAAATTATGTAGCGTTTAAAATAAATAAAAAAGTTATTACAATTTAAAAAAAAATCATTTCCTTAATATCTCTGTATCAGCAAAATCAATCGGCTCGAGAAATCGATAACGCCGATAGCGTATTTTCAGGGAGACATTTTCATCGACAAAAAAGCGATGTGGCTATGAAAGCGTGCACGATCTAGGATAAAGATGTAAATAAAAAATAAAAAAATGGCAAAATTATGTGGATTCACGGGCGTACTGGCGTATAGTTAGCTACGCGCCTGTTAAGACTAGAAATTGTAAATGAACAGGAATATTGTAAGATGTTGTAAAATTTGTTAACTGTCACAGATGTGAATAACTACATGGTCATTATGCACACAGAATCTATTAAAAAAAAGTACAATAACACAGGAAAAGTGTGCTGGTAGGCTACTGAATAAATGAAAAATTCTTTGTTTATGTTTTTTTAGGACAACCTCCAGCAGTAAGGGATATAAAGGTTCACGGCAGTTTTGACTATGCCCAACAAGTATTGTAGCAATTCTATGCCCAGCAAGTAGGGCCCTTGTATTTTAAGACAACACATAAATGCAGATTCTTTGGAGTTGCTGTGAATCCTCATGCAGGTATAAGATTTTAAAGTTAGTGTTTACATTCATATAAGTGTCAGTATCCTCAAATGCATTTGTTTTAAATATCAATTTTAACTATGAAATTCTATACTATATCACTAAATTAAATTTCACAGTCTTCAAACAAATCCTGACTCCATGAATAAAAGCTACTGGCCTACAGTGCACATTTTACATTGGAATTTACAGTGACGCCTTTACAGACATTTGGTTAAGTGAAATTATCTAAAGGAAGTTGTGTTTTATTAAGACTTGATTTTACTAATTTCTATGTTTTTTTTTTCACTGAACTTTTTGTAAATCCCTGAAATGGGATTGAAAATACTGCACTGCTTTATAATAAAAATGACTTGTATGCAATATAATAAGCATTGATTGTGAATTAGAATTTAATTTGATAAATGCAAGATGTTGTGAAGCATTATCTATAAGAAATGATAAACAGTTTTGGTCAGTGTTGATTCACTCCATTTTCGATGCGAATTTGAATACATTTCTTATAAACTGTTTTTGTTTTAAAGGCTCTCAGATTTTCTACCTAGTGTGTGAAAAGTACAGTACTGCTGTTGGAAGGGGAGCAAACAGAGTGGTATCTATGGTCCACCATCACTTCAAGCATCATGGCTATGTAGAAAAGAATGTTTCATATGGACAATTATGGACAATTATAGCGGACAAAATAAGAACAGTGTTGTAATAAGGTAAGAATTCTCAATATATAAAGAAAAATTTATTAAGTACACAAAATTTGATGTTGAAATATTTAATGTCACAGTGTGATCATACACTTCAGTTTGGAAAGTCACTGTTTATATCCAGTTTATATATACATGTATATATAATGTGCATACTTTTATGTACATGAAAAATCATATCTCCACTGATAAACATTGATTTACAATTTGAATATTGCATACTTACACAACATTCTGTATTAAGATTTAGCTGTATATGTTAGAAATTCAGCTGCGTAGCTAGCATTTATATTCTAAGGACTACACTACTGCTACTTAAATTTTTTTCCAAGAATTCATTGTTTAAATATACTGTTACTGGAACAATTGATGGTTTGTATATAGCTTTAAGGCAATCTGATTAAAGTACATCTCCTATTACGCTTCGCATAGAATCTGACAACCCTACCGCTAGCCAATCAAAAGCTAACTTACAACATTCTGCAAGCTTTAAAAAGCCTTGGTTTTTGATATCAACATTTTTATGTCGAAAGATGTCAGATAGCCGGTTAGCATAGTCGGTAGGGCACTTGCTTTGTATGCGAGAGGTCCCGGGTTCGAGCCCTGGTTTACCTGCACAATTTTTCTTACTCTGTGACATTCGAACAAGTTGTCTGATTGGTTCAAACAAAAATAGATTTGCGAAAATAAAAATAGCAATTATATTGGAAATCCAAAATATACAGAAGACGAATGTGAATGGGTCGTTCTCAGATCTTCGTTTAGAAGATCAAATACTTTAGTCAGATTGGCTTTAAGGGTTTTTCTTTAACTTGCTAATAAGTCCGATTCTCTAGTTCTTTTTCATATTGGGTACAATTATTCCATAATAAGGAGACATATTCGAGACGCAGGCGTAAGATATCTATATCTGATTAAGGAGGCAGGTTACCTTGTTACCAGGGTAAATTCAAATTAGTTAAACCGTAGCAATTTATTATATTTCGTGTAAGTTAATGTTTTAGCTGCTACAATCTCAAGTTCGTTTATCTCTGTCCCTTTGAGTACAAGTGTTATACAGGTTTGAAGTACATGACCCTCCAAAGCTATATTATATTGAAAAAGAAGGAAAGTATGGATATTAAACATTGTGTTCAGTGTATTTTGAATTCACTGTTATCCGAGAAGTCTGCGTAGTTGATAATTTTATAAGCATGCACGTAAGCTTTCTAAATAAGCTTAAAATGTATATGTCGCGGGGCTCGTGTTTCCATGGTAACGCATTTTATCACATTTTTAAACAACTGTGCATGATAATGGGTTTTTCGACGGCTTCAGTGCCATTCTGTTAATAAACAACATGGAATATTAGGGTAATATTATTAGCAGAATACTCAACACTTTACATAGTACCCTATTTATCTTAACGTTTAAAGTAACCATGGCAACAGAATCGTTAAATTATCTTATATGTTGCTTCTTATCGTAATTTCTTTGTAAAAGATTAAATAAAATTACTTTTCTAGTTTAGTGTAACTTAATAATATTTTATTTTTAAAGTTAGTAATATGTTCGTGTTATTTGCATTTGTTTAAACACATTTCAAAGCTTAAAATACTTACAGCAGTACTCCTCATCTGACATTTTTATGGAAAAACCGCTGTGCTTGCAATTATTATTCTCATGGCTAGTGTTGAAATACAAATAAAAAGCTGAAGTTGTGTTCCTTAAATAGACCAGTGTCAACGCCTTTGAATTTTACATTTAGATATATAGGTTACGGAATTCGTTTCCATGGTAACGTTAATTTAATTCAAGAAATCACTATTTTCTACCGAAATTTGAACAATTTTAGAGCACAGTTTAAGTATATAAGTACCAAATTATCATTGGAAACGGAAAAAGGTATTACAAATTCAATGTCCCAACTTCTTTTTGAAAATGGCCGTAATAAATAACCATATTCACAATAACATCAGTTACCATCATCCATTTTCTTACATTCCTCATAACATCAACTACACAAAAGCCGCAAAATAAT